>NC_057747.1:16441338-16466093 GCF_004010195.1 Chiloscyllium plagiosum | reverse complement strand
CTAAATTGCCCGTAGTGTTAGGTAAGGGGTAAATGTAGGGGTATGGGTGGGTTTCGCTTCGGCGGGTCGGTGTGGACTTGTTGGGCCGAAGGGCCTGTTTCCACACTGTAATCTAATCTAATCTAATCTAATCTAATAGTTGATCAGAATTGAAGCCACAGCTAAATCAAACTCTGTGGGATAAAGAAGGGATTTCTCTCTGGGGTTTGAGGTCTGTAACGGGAAGCTGTTGGGATTATTGCTAATTTTGTTTTACCAAGTTTCACATTTAAATTTGTGTTAATACTTTGGTTTATTCTATTTATTTCTCTTGTGTAATAGACTTCTTATTTTATTGTTAAAACCAAAATCAACCTTGTGTGTTTTTTGTTTGAATGAATGATCACCTTGTTAAAATTTAAAAGAAAACAAAGTATGTTTTATCAGGCTGGATTTCAATCTGAGATCTGCCTTGTCCAGTAATAATATCAGCTGGGTCATAACCTTAAAGAAATTATATACTATACAGATCCTCTGGAGCTAGATTAATCTCATTGCTGTCCTCATTTTTTAAAGGAAATAACGTGGGGAAAAATAAATCCTGGTTCAAGCTTTGATTTTCACTAAAGTAGATGGATAGAAACTTAAATTATCCATGTTAGTTTTTGACATAGAGTCAATAATGAAAGGTGCAGAGGTATTTCCTTGCACTTATGTCAAAATTAACAAACTATAAATAATATATGTAGATTTCCAGAATCTTTGATGGCTTTTAATTATGATTTTAAACAATACAGTTTTTCTTTTATATGAGGGGAGATTAGAAATATCAAATCTCAGCATCATGAATGCAAATGTCTGTCTTGCAGCCCATCTTTGGATTTGTAGATATAAATGCTTGCGATAAGTTCTGGTTTGTTAGCTTTTGATCACCTTCATCTTAGATTCAACAATTGGAAAACCAAAATAAATGATGATAAAATATGTTTATAAAGCAGACACCTTATATCACTAAAGGAGAGACAGGATAGTGCTGGTAAGGTTGTATGTAACATATGTCTTCATAATTGCAAATCTTGAATGAAGAAATCTTTTTATGTTAGTGCGATAACCTCCAAACAGGGATTCTTAATTGCCAGCACAGCTCTTCTCATGTTCTTAAGACAACCATATCAATTTGATTATCAAGTTAGTCCACACAATTTCCAAATTATTTATATATATGTTTTTAACTTCTCAATTTAATTGATCTGCAGTATAATCTCTGAGCTATAGCAACGTATTAAAGATTATAATCAGTTGTGTGAGGATACGTATATGTCATGAGATGTTTTTCCCATTTAATTTGATTCCATTAGAGATCTCAATTGATTTGACCCAGGTCCAAAGATGTACGCAGAAATACTGATTGAAATACAAACCTAACTGGAGTATAACACTTCTTGACAAAATTGTTGCTTGCTTAACAGAGTTTGGCTCTAAAGGAAATTGGCTGCTGCAAAGTACAAACACTCAGCACAAATTTGGCCGGTGCACTGTTTGTCTGTCTTTCTCTTAAAGAAATGCTGAGCGTGCATCAATTCATATTAAAAAGCATTGCAAGTGTCCTGAATAAAATCACCAAGATAATTCCAGCAATGAGAAATGAAAGTTATGAGGAAAGACTTTTCAGAAATTTGTGTCTGCTGGGACATTGAAGGCAAAGACCTGATTTAATAGACGTTTACAACCCTTCGAGATCTTGATTGTTTTAAAAACACTGTTTTCTGTAGGCAATGGCAATGTTGCTGATGCGATGTTTTAGGTTGTGGTAATTGTTGAAGTGCTGGTTATCATGTAGTCAATCCTGGAGGTTAGACAGTTGTGACAGGCCATCTGAACCTGACAGCCATGATGAAGAGTGTCACTATGAACCCGTCAATTTAATTAAACGTGCAGTGCTTAGTATTCTCCACCTGGGTTCTCCACCAAATGCTGAATGGTATCAACAAGGAATTGGATTTTTAAAGATACTGTGGAAATTTCAGGTCGTATTGATTTTGAATTGAATTAATTGTCACGTGAACCGAGGCAGAGTGAAAAGTCTTGCGAGCAATACAGGCAGATCACAGAGTTAAGTAACATAGATAAGTAAATAATAGGTAAACAGTGGTAAAAACAAAAACACAGGTACAGGCAGATGTTAAGAGTTTGGGAGTCCATTCAGTATTCTAACAACAGCATGGTAGAAATTGTTTCGAAACCGGCTGGTGCGTGTGTTCAGGCTTCAGTACCTTCTCCCCAATGGTAGAGGTTATAGAAAAACTTTGCCAAGGTGGGATAGATCTTTGAGAATGCTGGCGGCTTTTCCTTGACAGCGGGCCTGGTCGATGGATTCTATAGATGGGAGGTTGGCCTTTGTGATTGTCCAGGCCGAGTTCACCACTCTCTGCAACCGTCTCTGATCTTGAATGGTATACTGCAAATGCTTAAAAATATCCAACAATGAAGCTAAAAATGCTAGGGATAGGGGTTTTTATTTCTGCTCTGCAATGATAAGTTGATTACCTAGTTCAACCTCTTTTTTTTATTTGTTACTGTCAAATAAATTCACCTTTCTTACTCTTCATTTGCTTCAAACTGGATCACAGTTTACTTGAGTGCGAGGTGCCATGGCACATTTGATGTAGCAGCCTTGAGTTATGGATACCGATTCTTTTCAGTTCTTTTCAGGGATCTCTCCCAGTCATACCACTGTTATGTGTTGGAAGCATTTGCAGAATATTAATCTGTTTTGATATGTTATAGCCACACTTTGCTTGGCCATAAGTCTGAGGAACGACTCAAAACTAGAGCTTCTAGCTTAGTGGAATGGATGCTGCATACTGCACCCTAAGATGCCTAGTGCATCATATGGTATTAAGTTGTAAATAAACAAATTGTAAACTTGTGGTGGTCATATTATAACTCTCATACTTCCCATTGAGCACTGAAGCTCGGAACACACTTGTTGCATTGGGAAACTACTTTTAGCATAAAAGTAAATTGTAACTAAATAAAACCAGTGTGTTCAATTAATATGAGAACATATGAAATAGGAGTGGGCAAAGACCACACAGCCACTTGAGCTTGCTCTGTTATTCAGAGTGATCATAGCTGATCTTGAGCTTTAACTCCACTTCCCTGCCCACATCCCATTTCTTTTTTATCCTTAAGAGATCAATAATTAATATTTCTTGGTTTTAATATTTAATAATATTACATTCACAACATCCTGAGGTAGAGACTTCCAAAGATTCACGCCAAAACTGATACCTCACAATTATTTTGATCCAATAACTTATTCTTAGGTTTGGCTCATGCACGAGCACTATTCTTCTAGTTACTCAGGCATCTGAACTCATGTTTGGAGCATTAATTTGTCAAGTTTAACATCAAGAAAAGCCTGTATCAGTTTCCAACAATACTGAATATATTAAGTACAAATTAGACGTTATGGATCAAAATAGCTCTAAATTGAAACAAAATGGAGTTATCATGTTTATGACATTTCATTCCACTCTGGTGCAAAGTCTGGTTTTGACTCCAGGTTCAGGTTGTGAAGCTGCACTTTGCACTGACACTACAATTCTACTATGAGTGCGCACTTACACGCTCAGAAGCTGTTTGGTTTGTGATCATTTTTAAGCATCCATCATTCTTCAAATATTTTGAAAGACTTTTGGAAGTGAAAGTTAATAGTAAAGCATCATCCTGTAAAACGTTTCAGCCGCTTTCCTGATAATGCTATGACCCAACAGTTTAGGAAAGGATTATTTCATCTGTGCCTCTGCAGTGCTGCTTGTATTTGTCCTTTCAACTGAACTTCTCTTTCCTTCAGTATGTTACTTCGAGGATGCAAATTAGTAATGGAACTTGTTTTGAATGCGGCTTTCTTTCAGATATAGCTCTGAAAAGATACCAAACTTGGTGACTGGCTAACAAAGTGCTTAAATTGCTGTTGATTTCATGTAACAAAATAACTTACGCACTCAGGATGCTGCACAAGCTTATTTTAGGGAAACAAATCAATATTCCTGAAATAAATAGTCAATACATTTTCTAACAAAAAATGTAATATCAAAATTAAAATTTAACAATGAAAATAAGTGTCATTCATTGATCCTTTAAAAAAAGCATTTTAAATATAATTACTAGAGTAGGGAGGTCAAATGACAGTTTTATTAAATTAGATATTTTACAATTTTCCCTATTAAAATTATCCTTAAAAAAGCTGAACCTGTGTAATATTATGTTCCCGAAATTTGTTTCTTCTCCAAATTGTTGACCTCACATTTAATCTCATTGTATGTTCACCTGATTTTTTTATTCTTAAAGAAAGTTTAAAATCAAATCATATTTTAATTTCTGCACAAAGAGGAGAGAAATGTATTTTGTCCCTGATGCCAGTAGTAGAGCTGAGAAACACATGCTGTTGTACTTTTACAGCCAGGGTTGAGTTCAAGCATTCATGTAAAGTTCTTCGGCCCTCCCCCAGTGATAAGCCTTAAAATTAATTGTTCTGTAACGGTGAAAAAGCTTCATATTAAAAATACAAATGGCAAAGTTAAAATTTCACAGTAACAAATATGTCAAGGGCCGCTCCTTAATATCTGCTCGATCTAAAATGCACTGTACATGAATTTTGAAAAGTTACTCTGATTGTCTTCCTTTTCAGAAAGGAATTTAATTAAGATTCTACAAGTTATCTTGGAATGCAAGTTAATCTTATTCAGGCAGTGTGTTTTAAACGGAGAGTCGCTGGTGCCAGAGACTGACCACAAGGCAATAAATTCATCAAGTGGTTCTAATGTCATTACGAATACCTGGAGCAAAGTTTACACAATTTATGAACTACCACTTCAAACCCAATCTTGAGCATTCTTCAGTGAAGAATCAAGTGCTGCCAACAGTCTAAACACTCTTACGAACAGCATCTGGTTATAGTTCATTATGTCCTGACAGTCTTATCCCAGGCTACCTGGATGAATACAGAGGTACAAATGGAAGTGGTTTATTTTCCTCTGACAACTTGTTTTTTCACAGGAGAAGCCATGGTGAAAGTAAATTAGTGACTCTCCAATTAATAGAGTAGTGCTTAAGTTCTTTTTAGACTCGGCACTTAGGGCAGTACATAGAACATAGAACATAGAACATAGAACAATACAGCGCAGTACAGGCCCTTTGGCCCTCGATGTTGCGCCGATCCAAGCCCACCTAACCTATACTAACCCACTATCCTCCATATACCTATCCAATGCCCGCTTAAATGCCCATAAAGAGGGAGAGTCCACCACTGCTACTGGCAGGGCATTCCATGAACTTACGACTCGCTGAGTGAAGAACCAACCCATAACTTCAGTCCTTTATCTACCCCCCCTTAATTTAAAGCTATGCCCCCTCGTAATAGCTGACTCCATACGTGGAAAAAGGTTCTCATGGTCAACCCTATCTAAACCCCTAATCATCTTGTACACCTCAATCAAGTCACCCCTAAACCTTCTTTTCTCTAAGGAAAACAGCCCCAAGTGTCTCAGTCTTTCCTCATACGATCTTCCTTCCATACCAGGCAACATCCTGGTAAACCTCCTCTGCACCCGTTCCAGTGCCTCCACATCCTTCCGAAAGTATGGTGACCAAAACTGCACACAATATTCCAGATGCGGCCGCACCAGAGTCTTATACAACTGCATCATGACCTCAGGACTCCGGAACTCAATTCCTCTACCAATAAAAGCCAGTACGCCATATGCCTTCCTCACCGCACTATTTACCTGGGTGGCAACTTTCAGAGATCTGTGTACATGGACACCAAGATCCCTCTGCTCATCCACACTACCAAGTATCCGACCATTAGCCCAGTACGCCATCTTTTTGTTATTCTTCCCAAAGTGAATCACCTCACACTTAGCTACATTGAATTCCATTTGCCACCTTTCTGCCCAGCTCTGCAGCTTCTCTATATCCTGCTGTAACCTGCCACATCCTTCCTCACTGTCAACAACTCCTCCGACTTTCGTATCATAAATGGGCTCGTAGAAATGTTTTTGCATTCACCTAGCCAGGCCTGTCTGAGTTTATAACTACCATTTTGTGGTTTCTGTTGTACATTTTGTTCATTGAGACAAGGTGAAAAATATCACCTGCACTTCACAGCACTCTACTTGATTAGATTCCCCAAAGTGTGGAAACAGGCCCTTTGGCCCAGCTAGTCCATATCGACCCTCCGAAGAGCAACCCACCCAGACCCATTCCCCCTAGCTAATGCACCTAACACTATGGGCAATTTAGCATGACCAACTCGCCTAACTTGCACATCTTTGGACTGTGGGAAGAAACTGGAGCACCCAGAGAGAAAACAGCAGACACGGGGAGAATTGTGCAAACTCCACACAGACAGTCGCCCAAGGCTGGAATTGAACCTGGTTCCTGGCGCTGTGAGGCAGCAGGGCTAACCACTGAGCCACCGTGCCGCTACTTGACAACCTGCTTAACCCTTGTGCACCAGTTCACACCTTCTCTTCCAAGTCTGGTCTGCTCTGTACCTGCACTCCTCCCTCAACATTTTGTTCTGGTAGCCTGCACTTTGGAATCCCTGTTTGGTCTCCTATATCTGTTTTAGGTTTTGAAAAGGCTTGTGAATGTATGAGTTTGATTGCCTCCCGTGACTCTTAACTGCTGCTCAGTTTTATGTCTCTGTCCCTCTTTGGGGACAGAACCTTTGGGTACTCCATATCTTTAAAAATAGTGCAAAAGTGCATGTTGTTTTGGCTATTTATGACCCTAAGCAACCTTTTACTTTTATTAAAAGCTGTCAAGTTCCACTTGTGGGTCTCCATTATTATCTTCCTGCCCTCCTGTTCAGAGTATGATCAGAGTATGGTATGACATAATTGCACCAAAATGCTGAATTTGACATGTTCTCATTTCACTGTTATATCTGTAGTTTCCTGCTTCTCTGACTTCTGAAATTGATGATTGAAAGCACGTGATTTCATTGTTAAGGTGCAGAAATATTTCCATGGAGACTAATGGTGCAAGTTATTAAATGTTACTGTACATAATTTGAAAATGGGCTTGCTGGGATCACACAATGGGAGAGATGTTTTCAACTGCATCCTGATAGAACGCAGCCTTGACTAAAATGCTGTTGCGTAACCCACTGAAATTTTACAGATGTTAAACTTTGATAGTCACAAATCTTTAACCTGTTTTGCAATAAAGCTAACTCCTTAAACAAATCGTCAGTGAGCAATTGGAGAGCTGTAACCTTACTGTGTCCATATTCAGGCTATGAAACTTTGCAACCATCAAATTACTCTTTATGAAGTTAAATCAGGTAGCAGATATTTTTAATCAACCTACTCAGATGTGTAATACTGGCTCATGGACGCTACCATTGTGCCACAAGTGGCCTTTAAATAAAATGGTGTATTGCGGAATAAATAACACTGGAGATAAGTTTCATCATTGCGTAGATAGCTTAAAGATATTTAACTGCTGCATTATTGGTGGTGGAGTTTTTAATCTACATAAGTTCACCTGATTTGCAAATTATTCTGAGTGTTATGAATGAAAACTAATTTTGTTTATGGTGAGGTTTCCAGGCACGTTGAATCCTGTCAAATAACTTTACAAACTGCTGTTATGGACCAGGCCAGACCCCCTCAAAACATTTCCACAAAGTAGCCTGGATCCTAACTTGGCCTCTTAAGCAGGCGTAACACAGATATTCCAGGAGGGATGCAGCTGGTCAAACCACTTAGTTTTAAACAAAACAGAATTCATTTACAAGATTACCAAATGGAACACAAACAAAAGAGAACAGAATACAGAATAACTTAACCGATCTGAAAACCCAACAGACTATCCCAATTTAATGATGCTGTTCACAATACTTACAACAATCCCCATAAACACCCTTGGCCCAAAAGGTAAAATCAAACACAGGATCTTACATGAGAGAAATCAGATAGAGGGAGGGTCAGCGTGGACCTGCTTCTTTGGGTCTAGCAGCTTCACAACTGCCTGAATTGTTTTCAGTGAACAGCCAGACCAAACCAAACCAGAGAAAAGCTGAGCTGGGAGACCTGACCACTTCCCTTTTATTGTACAAGTGTTTTTTTTAACTTGAAACCCTTTTTCCTGAGGCAGTATCTGTTAGCTATAGTCAAACTGACCCTAAAACCCTTCAAACTTAGACTTTTCAGAGTCTGTGTTTTTTACGACCTCTCTGGAAAAAAAAGCCAAGGATGACATAACCTTGTTAAAGGAACAATATCATCACACCGCAGACAAAACCATTCCTTTATAAAGGGCAGGGTTCATTCTCTAGATATCTAATAAGCATTCTTGTTCTTTGCAGTTTTACCTTTGTCTGTATTCCAAGGATATTTTCTGTAACACTTGCCCCTTTGGTTAGAGCTCTTGGATTGGAAAGGATTCTGTTTTTTTTATGTGAACAGAACAAAGCAGCCTACTTAATTAGCATCCCATCCCTTGCCTTAATCACTCCCTCCCTGCAGTACCATTGCACATTGGCAACAGTGTATTGCATATACAAGATGCATTACAGTCGTTGACCAAGGATCCTTCAACAGCACTTCCCAAATCCATGACTCCCATCACCTAGAAGGACAAGGGCAGCAGATGCACAAGAATATCCCTACCAGCAAGTTCCCCTCCAAGCCAGGCATTGTCCTGATTGAGACTGCTGCTGGGTTAAAATCCTGGATCTCCCTCCCAAACAGGACTATGATACACTTGGACATGGGCAAGAAATGGTGCAAGGTGGGTAATTTACACCTTCTTGAGAACAATTCGGATTAGACAGCAAATGTTATGGGTAATTCACCACAAGTTATCTTTACCATAGCTAGTTATTAAGAAGTCACACAGACAATCAAGTACTGAAATAATGATTTAAACTTTATTGTGTGTAACAACCAAAATAAGACCCCTCAAGTAATCAAATTAAGCCTTACGACTCAACTTGTCAAGATTCCACTAACAGTGTTTGTCTGTAGAAGTGTCCAGCGTTTGATCCTTATGCAATGTTATTCTTCAAAGTTCTACGACTGACTTCTTCTATTGGTTTTGGATTCTTACACAATTTTCTCCCTTTCAAGTTTGATGATTCAATAGATTCTTTCATACAAATTCCTGCAAGTCTGCAGCTTGCCTTCTTATCAGAAGTAGCTTCTTTGTTCCTTGTTGCATTTGACCTTAACTGTCTGCTCAAAGACAGAGTTTTCCCGCAACTAACTCCTTAAATTCTTCTGCAAGGCAATCAGTTGTCCTTGTGGCGAAAAAGCATCCAGTATATCAAGCAGGTGTAAAAGCAGTTTTATTCAAATAGCCCCCATTCCTTTTGCCAGACATGACTAATTGCTTTCAATTCCTCTATAAATTTGTCCTTGTCCTTTAATAGTTTATTCCAGGCAGAATTATTGCTGCTTCTTTGTGTGTGTAAGAGTTGATTCATTCAAACCACGAACAGTTATTAAAGTTCGAAGTCTATAATACCCATTAGCATGGCGAGCATTGCCACATCCTATGATAGAATACATAAAATATTTACTAAAAACAGTACTTGTGTGAAAAAGTATTTTGCATCACACAACAGTTTAACAATTGCTCTGACCATTGGCTTTCTGCTACAATATGTTTAAAATTTCTGTATATTGTTATATCAGCTGATGTTAATACTGAATACGTGAGGTCCCAGAATGAAAACTCTTGACAGATCAAATCTTTAATATTTGCAGTTGACTACCATGATGGTGAGTGACTATAACATATAGACACGAGGCCACAGTGTTCTCTAACATCACAATACATATTTAGTCCACAACAGAAGAAAGAAGCTATCTATGTATAAAAGATATTTAGACAGATCTGAACACAAGTAGCAAAGCAAGGTTTCAGCCCCCGTTTTTTAAAATACTATCCTTTTGTTTTCATGGGATATGGACATTGCCACTGTTCAGATTACATGATAAATGGTTGTTTGATGCAAATGGCCAGCATTTGTTGCTCACCTGTACCTCCCTTTGAAAAGAAGCTGGTGGTGAGCTGCCTTTTGGAACTGCTGCTGTCCGTATACTGTAGATGGACCCACATGCCCTTAGGGAGGGAATTCAAGGATTTTGACCCCGCGACAGTGAAGGAATGGCGATATATTTCTATGTCAAGATGAGTGGATTGGAAGTGAACCAGCAGGTGGTGGTGTTCCCATGCATCTGCTGCCCTTGTTTTTCCTAGATGGAAGTGGTCATGGGTCTGGAAGATACTTTCTAAGGAGGCTTGGAGAATTTTTGTAGTGCATCTTGTAGATGATATGCATTGCTGCTACTAACTGTCCCATGGTGGTGGGAATGAATGTTTGTGGATGTGGTGCCAGTTAGGCAGGCTTTGTCCTGGATGATATTGAACTTATTGAGTGTTATTGGAGTATCAATCATACTCCTTTTACAGTTCCCAGTTCCAGAGAATCTTCATTCTTACCTCAACATTTTAAAACTTCTACTTAATTGATTACTCCCTGTTTCTTTTTCTTGGATTCCAGAGGAATTTAACAATTCCTTTCCAAATTGGCTGATCTGAAACTTTTACAATTCTGATGGCCAAAACTTTTTCAGTCTAGCAACTTGTAGATTTTTAACCAAACCGTCTTGGTTTAAAAGCTGTACAAACTGAAACTCTTTGACTAGGGACTGGTTCCCCTGAACTAAAAGCTTGATCTAAAAGCTTGATTCTGCTGCTGGGAGAAGATGCTCTCCCCTTTATGAATTGACCTCCTGACTCATCTGAACTGATTGAAAAAAGAACAAATCGAATTACTTTCCGGTCTATTGTAAACTCAGCAGTATGAATATTAAAATATACAATATATGAACATACTATCCCTTAACACTACAGAGATTCTGCCAGATGCTTAACTGCAGTCACATGATTTATTGGAATTAATGCACTGTTCCAAATGACTTTCTGACCTCTTTAAAATAAATCATTTCACAGAACTGGCCTAGATCTTCCTACATCTATTTTAAAATATAAGTCCCAAAATATAACTTTATATATATAAAGTGCACCTTCCATTACAATATCTGACAGCCTTATGGTGAAAGTTAAATTTAAACTTATGATCTTTTACTGTTGAAACTAAGTCAATTTGTAAAATATGGTAGTTCTTATTCATAAAGGGAAACACTAGGGCAGTTGGTCTTTTAACTCGATTTTATGGTTATACTGTAATTTGCCAACAATTTGAATGGAAAACCATGGCATTACCTGGGCATTCTGGGATTGAGGTTAGCTACTAACGATATAAACAATAATCAATAACGATTGGATCCTCATTTTCTTTGAAACAAGTTTCGTGCAGATCTCATCATGCTAACCTGAACATTTAGGGCTTTTTGTTAACCTTTCCTCTGGTTACAAATGTATATTCTGTTAGAATATGCAAATGCATGCACATGTTTGTACAGAGCCATGTGTTTTATATATCCATATGTGTTTGTGTGTATGTATCTTGAACTTGAAGCACCATCTGCTTCACATGTGGCAGAGTCCACAAACTGTACATTGGACTTAAAATCCATCTTAAAGCCAACAAGCAGACTGAAGACAACTGCCTCAATCCTGACAAATGCCTAAGAACTGAATGAGAAGAACTACTTTTTTATTTTTGTATGTTTTTATATGTATCTATACTTAAATATATCGATAAAATGAGTGACGATGTATTATTGCAATCATAGCTCCAAATTTAGGTTCAGTTAGAAAAGCACTCAAAATATATTATGAAGGTTGAATTTTTAAATTGTTCTTTATGCTGAGAGTTTGCTCTGATTCTTCCTCTTGTCTATGTTGTCACAGTGACTAGCCAACTGAGGATGTGACAGAGATGTATAAGACAATGAGGGACATAGATAAGTGGACAGTAAGGCACCTTTTCCATTTGTGGAGGGGTCAGTAACCAGGGGCATAGATTTAAGAGAAGAGACAGAGGGCTAAGAAACAGATTGAGGGAAGTTTTTTACTTGTAGGGTAGTGGGAGTCTAGAACTCAATTCCTGAAAGGGTAGTTGAGTCAGAAACTCTTGTAATATTTAAGCAGTACTTAGATGCTCATTTATGTTCCCATAGCCTCCAGAGTAGCTGGACAGGAGCTGGAAAATGGGAATAATGTGGTCAAATCTTTGTAGACTGTGTGGATATGATGGGCTAAATGGTCACCTTCTGTGCTGACCATTATTGCTCAGGCTAGATAGGCGGCTAGTTCACCGTTTTCTAATTTGTGGAACAGGGATTAAAACATTAGTGTAAAAATGAGATAAATAATGGCAAAAACTAAATCTTAATTTGTTGACACAATGAACTATTCTTTCAGTATTGTGGATAGTATTGAAAGAGTGAGAGAAATGGGGACTCCAATCATTGTGAAAAAGGCTGTGCACCATTTTCCCATCTTTGTAAAGATGAATTAGATGTTTTAATGCTTTATGTTTTAATGCCCCAAGCAGCCTTACACTCTGATCTAAATTTAGTGTCCGACTTTGGGCTAATTTAAGTTATGAAAATCCAGCTTGATTTCCTTGGAATTAGACACCTTTTGAGAAAATGGTGCAGGAACTGTGCATCAAAAATGTGTCATTTCTGGTCATGCTGATATTACACATTTGCTCATGCAGCAAAAGCATGTACACAGGTTTCACACACTCCTGGTGTCAACAGCTGAAAGAGAATGGCTGCGAAATAGCTGATTATTTTGTTTTTAATTGTAATTATACTTTCTTTGAACTGTGTGTCAAGTCATAACAGCTGGTATTTCTGCTACTAGCTCTACATGGTGTGCCTATTATAGAGCCATAAACACATATAAACCCTTCATTCCAACCTGTCTATGCTGACCAAGTTTTCAAAATTATGCTAGTCCCATTTGCCAGTGTTTGGCCCATATGCCTCCAAACCTTTCCTATTCATGTACCTGTCCAAATGTCTTTTAAATGTTATAACTGTACCTGCATCTACCACTTCCTCAGATATTTTGTTCCACACACGAGCCACCTTATGTGTGAAAATCTTGCTGCTCAGTTCCCTCTTCAATCTTTCTCCTGTCACCCTAGCTATGCTCCCTCGTTTTGAACTCCTCCACTCAAGGGAAAAGACCTTTGCTCTTCACCTTATCTGTGCCCCTCATGATTTTATAAACTTCTATAAGGTTACCTCTCAACTTCCTATGCTCCGAGGAAAAAGTCCCATTTTTCCTTGGAGTTGAGTGGCTATTAGTCGAAGGGTGTGATGGACCGATAACGCCCAGAGTCCAACTTCCTTTATCCTGAGGCAACCCATGGTGATTGCTCTGCAAAACAAAATTCTAATGTCAATACGCACTTGAGGCTTACCATGTTTCTTTAGCCCTGCATTCACATTCAGTTATATAATCTGCATGCATTTGCATAACTCTGCAAGTTAAAGGCATGAATCACACACCCTTCCCGTGCTTTTCTCCAGAAAATGTCGAGTTCAGCAAATCTCTCCTCATTACAAAGCTGTGAAACCGGAGTGCTTACAGTCTTCAATTTAGTATATGAAGACCTTTGACAAAGGGGCCGAGGAGATTTACCAGAATGGTACCAGGGCTGAAGAACTTGAATGAAGTAAGGAGATCAGAGAATTTAGGCTTGTTCTGCTTTCAACAGAGGGGATTAAAGGCAGATTTAAAATTCAACATGAAAGAAGGTTATAGAGTAGCTAGCAAGAAAGTATTTCCATCGGCAGGAGGATTAGTAATGAGAAGACATGAGATTCAAGTTATTTATTGGAATGCACAGCCTGAAAGCATCTTGGAAGTAGGTTCAACAGTATAAAAAAGCAAATGTGATACAGCAAACTTGATTTGAACTGGCAACTTAGTTCAACCAGTACTCTTGATAAACTGGCAAAAGTTATATGCTTCAAGTATTGTGATGTTTGAGTATTTATGCTATAAATAAAGTATAATAGTGATCTGTATACACCCTGCGTTACGTTTTTATTACTTATTTTTTGTCTTTACATTGATTTTAGCAGGCGTGTTAATATTTTTGGAAAGCTTTTGTGAGGGATGTTCAAAACTTCACTTAGTCAGGGTTTACTGTGGTTATACGTATCTCTTGATTAACCGATTTAACTGGCACACCCCTGTCCTATAGGTGTGATTATTAAAAAGTTTGCTGTAGGTGCTTGCATGCCTATGGGGAAAGAAAGGGAAATGGGATTCTGAAATAAAAGCAAATTGCTGGACAAACTCAACAGATTTGGCAGCATCTTTGGGAAGAAAGCAGAATTAACATTTTGTGTCTGGTGACTCGTCTTCAGAACCTTATTTTATTTTAGGGAAGTAGGACCAATCAGCTTTTCCAAGACCCTGCAGAGACACAGTAGCTTCCTTTATATGTTTTTTGGATGTGTGATTTATATCAAAAAATACAACAGCTGCGCAGGAACAGAAATAGTATTTGAAAAGCGAAAGCAGATTTGAGTACAGATCCTTCTTTAGAATTGCTCAGTTGAATGGAAAGATAATACATCTTGACTTTAGATCCATTTATTCTGATGGCCATTGACTCTACTATTCAGCCTAACCATTGACCTTGCATTGACTGTTAGTGCCAGTAGGTTATAACATTGACTAGTTAGATGTGTGCTGTTTCAAAATTAAGTGAAAAGATATATCTAATAAAGTTTTTTATTGTTACCGAGTAATTGACTTTACATCAAATTTGACAATCTTATCAACTAATCAGCCTAAACGTTCATCCACAATTATATCATTCTGTATAATTCACCTTATACACCTGTGACCTCTACCACCTAGAAGACAAGGGTAGCCAGTAGATGGGAGCACCACTGCCTACAGAGTCTCTTCTGTGCCACGCAGCATCTTTATCTGGAACCATATCACCATTCTTTCACTGTCACTAGGTCATAATCCTGCAACTCCCTTTCTGACAGCATTGCAGGTGTTCTAATTCAACTTGGACTGCAGGAGTTCAAAAAGGCAGCTGACCACCTCCTGCTCAAGGGCTGTTGGGGATGGGAAATATCAACGTCCACATAAAATCTTTTGACTGTTATTGAAGTGTAACATTGAATTATAAGCCCAGCAGTTGACAAATGTATTATCATGTGAAGCATAAAGAGAAGAAATGTTATTTAAAGACACACAACACACCTCAGTCAAACATTGAGTTTATCTAGCATCATTGTGTAGATAGAGTTAATATTGATTAGAAGTCAGCAGCAATAAACACAGCAATGTTTCTTGCAAACTGTATTTGTAGTTCACTCTGCTTTTGTTAAATTCTTCACTTAAAGCTGTTTTTTTTCTCACGTTTTCAGGTGGTCTTGGTTTTTGCTCTCAGCATTGGTGCACTTGTAATATACTTCATTGATTCTTCAGAGTAAGTACCAGAATACGTTTTAACCTTCCTATTCCAATGGCCTACAGGCAAAATTTCAGTTTATTTCTGTTTGCAGTTTGTGTACACTTCCTTCTGACAGGGTAATTTGTGAATAACACTATTGTTAACATGTATTCCTGTTTTCAGCATATAAGTGTTTTTTCTGCTTTCCTATCTTTGTAATTTTTAAAAGATTTAAAAGTAAGAATTCTGTAACTTCAGGAGCATTTTAATGTGTTCTCCTTACCTTTGTCTTAACAGTTAGTCGATCGTTTCTTAATCCAGGATATGCCTGTTCTATATTGGAAAATAAGAGGAAATAAGGTGTATTCTCACATAATTTATCATTAAGAAGATAATTTTCATTAATAATATCTAAATGCTTATTTTACTGTCAGCATTGCAAATGGAAGGTTTTTTCAACATCAGTGTGTTTTTTGATAAATGGAAAATGCAGATTTAGGGTAATTGTCAAACGAATCTGAGGGAAGATGATAAATCGTACAGTGAACTGCTCTGATCTGAAATGCACTGCCTGAATGGGTGGTGGAAGCAGATTCAAGAGTAACTTTCAAAAGAGTCACGTGTTTAACTGAAAAGGAACATTTTGCAAGTGGGCAGAATGGGCCAAATGGCCTCCATCGGTGCTATAAGGTACTATATCCACAAGCATGGCTGCCAATTACTTGACAAAATGCTGGAAAAAGTCAGCAAGTCAGGCAGCATCTGTAGCGAGAGATACAGACTTCACGTTACAGATTGATGATTTTTCATCAGAAGTGAAAAACATTGTAGATCTAATTGTTAAAAAGCAATTCCAGAGCCAGGAAAAAAACATCCAAGAGTTGGGGTTAGGGGTAGTGGGGAGTTCTATCCAAAAGCAGAGTCCAGTGGTACTTAAATTAGTAAAGGGGTGATGGTGCAAGGTTAAAGAAGGATATTTGTGGACATCATCAGCTTCAATTCTCTGCCCAAAGATAGATCTGACCCACAACACTGTGACTTCCACAGTGGTTAAAGCAAAGAGGCAGGTCCCAAATCCACCTCAACCTGATTAGGGATTGAACCCTGCAGTCCTGGTATTGATCTGATTCACAGCTACCGTCTGGCTGACTGAGTGAACTGGTTGCCAAAGGAGTTGGAATTGACATGGTAACCTGAATGTTTATGTTCATGCTATGATCAGGAACAATGATGGTAGAGGCCCCAATTACCTTTCTTCACATGGTTGTTCAGATATTTCTCATGCCTTTGCCACATGCCATTGGCTATATTGAAAGACTATGTGGGTGACAGTCTGTCTGCCCCAGCTGTATTATGAATGCACCTTCATTGGCTGTCAGGTGCGACTTGAACCTGGAGCTCTGGTTCAGAGGTAGGATGCTACCCACTGCAACTCAGGACCTTTTGTAATGGAAAACAAAGAAACAAAAGATTCATCTAGGGAGGATGCAAATGGAAATCACAAGACCATTACCACGACCTTGTTAGCAGAGAGGTCTTTTTCACTGTAATGTGGAGTTAAGAGAAAATTATAAACTTTCTCAATGCATTGTAATGATGCTCAAATAAAACTGCACATCATACGGTATCATGCAACTGATGACCATAACAGATGCTCAGTGGGCATATGAACATGTTGCTACCATTGGTTCTAAACTCTTAAAAAATGTTGTTATAAGAAAAGGAACTAATTGTTTGTTTAAGTTTAAATTTCAACAGTTTCATATTTTAGAAGAATCTAGCCCATAGCAATGGGCATAAGCAAGGAATCCAAGTCTTTTATTAGCTCTGCCTTATGCAATATCAATTCAGCAAGTTGAGGAATGCAATGGAAGCTTCAATGTATATCAACACCCCAGCTATTGTACTTGTCATTAATTTTCTTGTGAAAAAGAAAATTACAATTGCATTAATCCAATAGGTAGCAATAAATACAAATCTGTTTGGAACCCACCAACCCAACTTTAAATGAAATTGGTGGCAGACAACCTGTGGTTACATGCTGGAATGGAAACCAGTGTGTTTTGGTGAATATTTCCACCATATTGTAGATGAAATGTTTCAGTCCTTTATTGGTCAATTAAACAGAACAGGGGAAAATGAATGTCTACTTTTTAAAGTCTTCCATGTGACCATTTAGGAAACACAACATACACTGAATTTATCATACCTCAACTGAGGTGGTCTTCAGATTGATCGTGTTATGAATGACATTGGTTAGCAATGGTTGGAAGAGGAGAGTGCACAAATGTCATTTGTGCTATTCATTTAACTTTTTGTTTCCTTGCAACACAAAACCCTGACATCATTCATCCCAGCCTGCTGAAGGGAAGACAAACATCTGAAATACTTTTCTCATTGGCTGCTTTGCACAGCTTTGGTGGTGGCAGCAAGTTTCTGGTGCTTACTGGCTGGAAATCTAGAAATTACAAGTTTTTTTTTCCTTGAGAAAAGCTACATACTAACATTTTACTAATGGAATCTACCATCAAAATAACTTGATCTAATACCAGCTCTTTCTCCCATTCATTTTCTCTTTAAATATCAAATTATTAGTTCATCAAGGTAAGATGTGCATGCTCTTGTTTTACCCTTTTAATTGTATTAGATATGTTTGCATTGCTGAGGAATGTAGACATGTTAAAGATATAGTATTAAGTAGAACTGCTGTTCAACTACAGAAGCATGCAGTCCCTCACCCACTTATTTTCAGACAGTCCTACTGAACGTATTAGAATTGCCTTTCTCTTCAGTTAGTCCTTTCTTTTGTATAACTATGTTAGTGTAGCGATTTGCTGATTTGGGAATGCTTTTTGTAGATAGCAAGTAGCAATGCATGAACTAGAAATGAACACCATTATCCATACTTGTTTTAATAGAACAGTTTAATCTTTCAAAAATATCTTTCAATATTACAATGTTTTTGACATAACTTCAGCAGTTTTGGTATGATGTTTCTGTACTGGTTTATTTTGTCGAGTAAATGATAACAGGAAATGCAAATATTGGGTTTCATAGCTGTCTTCATTTTAAAAGAAAATCTCTTCTGGCAAATAATTATGACAAGACGTCCCACTTCACCTATTTACTTAGAGATTTTTCTGAACTTTGTCAGTAGTGAGGTGATGTTTAACTATTTGAGATGCTGAAGCAAATATTAGTCCATTCTGGTGTGCAATGTTTTTGTTGCACCAATCTTGATTCATCAATCGTTTGATCAATATGGGGGTTAGAAAAGCAAAACTTTTACAACTTACTGATGAGAAGTAATGAAACTCCAGTGAGTTTCAGCACAGATGTCCTTTTCCAGGAATTAACAATGTTTACTTTTAAAATGCTATTGCAGTTGAGGAAGAATGTTTACCAGAGAATCAATTGACGCAAGAAGATAATTCTGCAATATTCTAAATATAGCTAAAATATATAGCTTAACATTCCAAAATGTTAGCTTTCTATGGCTTTTATTCAGTTACAGTGCCCTGATAAAATGGGCTGCTGATGAATTGTCCCCTTTAGTAAACTGATTAATCCCAAGGTAAAAAGATGGTAATCAGAACTTTCAGAATGTACAATAACATGTATAGTCCAACACTACACTCAGTCAAGGGTAACCTGGTACACATGACCTGTTTCTTTCTCTGATCTAATGAATACAGAAATGAAGATTTTACCATTTTATTGCGATATTTTGAAAACAGTGTGATTACTGAACTCTGACAGTGTGGATATCACCTTGGAATAGTCAAAATAACACAGTCACTTACCTTAAAAATAAAAGAAACTCATCATCTCCAACATGTCTCCTCTGAGACCTGATTTTACAAAACTGTGCTCACATGGTCTGTTGCCAATCAGTCATGGGGCCATGCAGAATAGGAACAGGAGTAGGCCATTAAGTCCTTGGAACTTGCTCTGCCATTCAGTATCCACTCAGTCCCCTGTTCCCACTTTGCCCCATAGTCTTTGATCCCTTCGGCCCTAAAGGTTATATATAACCATTTCTTGGAAAAATGTTGAAAGTGCATTTCCAAGAATATTTCTTCTCATTTTCAAGGATGTCCCTGTTTCTCTCGTTGCTGCTAAAATGTTTCCTTTTAGATTCATTTTCCATTGAAGTGAAGTAAATTTCCATTCTAGGTTGAGTTAGAGGTAGAAACTCCAGGAGAACTATGGCTTTAAAAGACATTACTGGTTTAAATAGTTAACAGGCTGGGAAGGAAAAAGAATGGAAGTAAACCCTTGAGAGTATGACTCTAGACTGACTATGGGAGAATTAAAGGGACAGTGAGTTGTGGAATGGGAAATCTTTTGCATGTTAAATGGGAAAAGTTCATTGCAACAGGGTTTGAGTAAAGATGCAAGGAAGTCTTACTGCAGATGTACAGGGCTTTTGTCAGAAGACACTTGGAGTATTATGTTCAGTTTTGGTCTCCTTACCTAAGAAAGGATATATTTGCAATAGAAGGAATACAATGCATGTTCACCAGGCAGATTCCTGAAATGGCATTTTCTCCTATGAGGAATGATTGGGTCATAAATGTGTCTTGAATCATTGGAATTTAGGAGAATGCAATTTGCCCAGTTCTGCAGTAAGGTAATGTTCAGGAAATTTTTTAGGGGTATCAGTGGCCAATATTATTTCTGAAGCACCTAGAGGAAGATTAGTTCCAAAGTGTCCTAAGGGATTGTTTTGAAATAACAAGAGAATGCTAGATATAGTCAGCAAGCCAGGCAGTATCTTTTAAAGGAGAAACACAGTTAACATTTCAAATTGATGATCTTTCATCAGATCTCAGCCTAGCAGAAGGCCCCTGCAGAATTAAAGCATCAGTAAGCTACCCCATTGTTATGGACCAAACCAGACCCTCCTCAAAATATATTCAGAATATAGTCCAGACCCTAACTTTTCTTATTTTAAAGGTAAGTGTAAGGTGTTGCATTCAAGATGTAAGTTAATTAGTCAAACTACTTGGCATAAAGCAAAACACATTTTATTTTTATATGGCAGTTAAAATAAAAATAAAAACAAAGAAAGAATTGGCTTAGCTGTAACTGAAATGCTTAACAAAATAACAGCTATATTAACTACTGCTGATTAACTATAAGAATATAGTGACATCCTATAAACACAACCTTAGCAAAGACAAATTCAGTAAAATAGATTGTCTTGCTGGAAATTCTCCAGTCCAGGGGAAAAACATCTTGAGAAAACTGTGTGTGTATGTGTGCGTGTGTGTGAGAGAGAGAGAGACAGAGGGGAGTGAGGAAGAGATGTATTGCAGCTTCTAAACCCAGCTTCAAGACCCTAGCAGCAATTGCTATTGAGAAACTAAAACTAACATTCCTGGCTCTGAGAGTGCTTGACCCCACCCATTCAGGTTGCATCTATTGTTCCAACTTTTAAAACAATTCTCCAATACCTCATAGGATGTTTGTTGTCTTGGATTCAAATAGATAGTTCCGTACCTCTGTCTTAAAACCTCTCTTCAAATAAAACCCAGGACAAAATACACCTCTTCAAGCCATAGTATTGTCACACCATTCACTGTGAGGCTATTAACCCTCTCCTTGTCTTCTTTTGAACTGTTAGCATCAGACAAAACAAATGGAAATTGATCCCCAATCCACTTAAATCAAGGAGAAAGTTCAAGGATGAAGTATCATTAGACCAAATTAGAAATTGTGAGATAGCTACTCTTGGTCGGTCACAATATGGTTTAAGTTTATTTTATCATGAGGCTATGCTGCCCCCCGCCCCCTCCCCCCAACTTAAATTGTCAACTGTGAGCAGTAAGGAGCCAATCACAAGTTTTTCTTGAGTGAAGGAATGAACAAATTTATTGACTGCTAAACCAAAGAAAAGAATTAGAAATACTTGACTGAAGCATTTGACTTTTGTGCAGTCACTTGGATTATCTCTCACACATGCATAAATCTATGTATAAAGTTAAAAGAAGATGGTGTCTAATATAGTGGAAGGTAAAATAGTATGCAGTTTAGAGTCCTTTGGTTGTTCTTGAGATATAAAGTTCAAACCGGAGAATAAAGTTGGTTTGCTGCATTCTTTGTTGTAGTCAACAGTTGTGAATCTCAGTTGTTTTAAATGTCTTGTCTCCTTGATGTTATTCTTGGGACTGGTTTCCGTGGAAACTGGTTAGGTTTCTTGGAGAGAGAAGTAGATGTAGCAAGCTTCCTTTCTGTAATCTCCCAAAAGCTCTCCAAACCTCCCTTCAAATAATTTTGCTGTGTGTATTTCTCTTGGGTCTATCTGTGACAGTCATGGTCTCAATATCCAGTGCTTTACTAAGAACTGGTAGGTTTTTATTTGTGAGGATTATAAACAGTCTCCCTTTTCATATTCCTGAGGGCGATTTCGTTTTCACCTTCACCTCGAGGCAACTTTGCTTTTTTAAAGAGATTTGCCTTGTCTTAGACCAATTTACATGGTTCTAATTGGAAGTTTCTTTTAAAATTATACCTCCAGAAATACGGGGGTATAGTGTGTGACAGAATTAACTTGCCAGAATAAGCCTGGAGTTAAAGTATCACTTCTGCAGTTGTGAAAACATGATAGAAGATCAGTTCAAGCTCAGGGATATTCCAATAGAACATTTTAAAATAAAAGTTAAGGTCCTTCTTGCATAATCTAAATTTAGACTGAAGATTGGAGGAAGCAGCGAAAAAGACTAATAATAAAGCTCGTTATTCCATAAATTCTTTGCTTGTTCTGTATTTTCTAATGAATAAATAGGGACTATTGGGGAAATACTCATGAGGCTGCAGATGATAAATTCAGGGGGAGTTCTTCTAGAGCTCCAGCATGTTAAAGATTGAAGTGTCCAGTGTATTCCAGGCTGTATTCCAGGCTTCTAGGCTGCATTTGACCAAATCTTCCAGGCTTCAGATTTTATTGAAAACTAATATATACTGAAAATACAGTTCATGATCCTGTGGAAATCCTGACATATAGACCCATCTGCAAATTGTGCAGCAAGTTTAAATTTCTAGTGGGCAAATCCCCATTTTTCTTTGGGAGCTCTTATTACTGTCCCAACTCTTGAACTAGAAAATGTTAGACAGATTAAAACCCAAGACCTGGCTAACTCAAAAAGGTTCATTCCCAGTCACCTCCCTTAATCACCTGACTATCACTGACACCAACCAACTTCCACTTGACAATACCACAACCCAATGTGTGTCCACCTTGATTAAATCTCCCCCACCTGGGTCACCCGTTCACACACCGACTCACCCACCCAGTCACCCATTCATTCATCCATTCACTAACATTCATTAAACATCATACAACAGCTCATGCCATACAAAGGGGGCATGTCTTGTTTGCCCCAATTCTACTCTGACCGTTGCGCGTTTCTTTGATATTGAGGACCAGAAGATTCCAAAGGAGCTTCAGTTGTACTGGGTCGGGATAATCTTGCTGCAATGCTACCATTTGGAAGATTCAGATAGAGACAAAAAAAACTGCAGCCGTTGGAAGATTCAGACCATTATCATCTTTAATGCATCTATTCTTGTGCAGCGTTGATCAATGCACACTTCTTCATTAAGACAATATCTCTCTCATACCATTTCTGCCTGAAAACGTGTCATGACTAAAATTTATTCCCTCAAATGGGAAAATCATTAATTGTATAAATGGTGCTATGAAAGAATTCCATTTTAATATGCACCTGGAAAAGTTTATTATGCTTAACATAAGTAAATCTACGTTAGTTTGTCAATTAATCGTCTGTCAATTTAGCACAGAACCTTTGAATAATAAATATGTAAGATATTTATATAGTGCCATGCGGGGTTAATTCAGGAGCTAAAGTAAAGCGTATATAACTACTCTTGGACTTCAAGGCTTTGCAAATTGAACTACTTTATGATGGAGTTTTTAAATCTCATGGTTCAGTGGCATTAATTATAACCTAAAGACTACTGTCAACTTCCTCTATTTCCCTCCTGGGTAGAGGATACTGGGCTGATCACAGCAAATTGTATGTAATCTGCAGAAGAAACCTTCCAGTGTTTAGTCACAATTGTAATCTATTGAGTATCACTTGCAGTCATAAACAATCCTACCAACAAGGGTTACTTCACAATTTGGAAGAGGATTTTTTCCATCCCGCAAGCAATTAGTTTTATGAGTCATTTAAGTGTTTTAGGGGTGGAGGTGGGGGAGGGGGGGGGGGGGTTGTTCTGTCATATAACCAATTATACGTATGAGTCATTCGAAAGGTCACATTTAATAGAAGTCTTGAATGTAAACAGCTAAAATATTCCCTAACTAAAGTAAAAGTCTGAACAATTATAACAAAAGTTATTTCTTACACTTTTCATTAACAACTACTAATGATGTATTATTTGGTAATGATAATTGAACAATAATTTTGAAGCACAAGGAATTTAGTTGTATAGAGCAGTGATTTCAGATCCAGTGTTGGAGACTGAACGTTTCATGTTTGGGTACTTTTTGCTGATCAAAAAATACAGTATCCAGGTATTACAAAGTAAGGATGGGTGAAATTTGCTGTAGATTGGTAGCACAATTCCTGCTCACCCTTCCTGCTGTGTAGGTAGCAACTTCCCACATTTTGAAAATTCTCTAAAACAATGAGCTAAATGCCAAGGTGTGGATAAACTATTCCATCATAACCAGAATCCAGTACGTGTCTGGTAGATTTTCAAAGTTTGTGAGAAGATTTGTAGCTCGGGTGCTCGGTGCTGTGGTTCTGTTCGTCGAGCTGGAAGTTTTTGTTGCAAATGTTTCGTCCCCTGTCTAGGTGACATCCTCAGTGCTTGGGAGCCTCCAATGAAGCGCTTCTATGGTGTTTCCTCCGGCATTTATAGTGGCCTGTCCTTGCCGCTTCTGGTTGTCAGTTTCAGCTGTCCGCTGTAGTGGCCGGTATATTGGGTCCAGGTCTATGTGTTTGTTGATGGAGTTTGTGGATGAGTGCCAAGCTTCTAGGAATTCCCTGGCTGTTCTTTGTTTCACATGCCCTATAATGGTAGTGTTGTCCCAGTCAAATTCATGTTGCTTGTCATCTGCGTGTGTGGCTACTAGGGATAGCTGGTCGTGTCGTTTCGTGGCTAGTTGATGTTCGTGGATGCGGATCGTTAGCTGCCTTCCTGTTTGTCCTATATAGTGTTTTGTGCAGTCATTGCATGGGATTTTTTACACTACATTAGTAATGCTAATGTGGGTATCGGGTCTTTCGTTCTGGTGAGTTGTTGTCTGAGTGTGGCTGTTGGTTGTGTGCTGTTATAAGTCCTAGTGGTCACAGTAGTCTGGCTGTCA
>NC_057747.1:16433371-16439595 GCF_004010195.1 Chiloscyllium plagiosum | reverse complement strand
ATGAATTTGGCTGGGACAACACTACCATTATAGGGCAAGCGAAACAAAGAACATCCAGGGAATTCCTAGAAGCTTGGCACTCATCCACAAACTCCATCAACAAACACATAGACCTGGACCCAATATACCGGCCACTACAGCGGACAGCTGAAACTGACAACCAGAAGCGGCAAGGACAGGCCACTGTAAATGCCGGAGGAAACACCACAGAAGTGCTTCACAGGAGGCTCCCAAGCACTGAGGATGTCACCTAGACAGGGGACGAAACGTTTGCAACAAAAACTTCCAGCTCGGCGAACAGAACCACAGCAGTATGGTAGATTCAATGTTCCTGCTGCATTTATGACTTCTAGAACTTTACAACTGGATGTTCTAACTTCTTCTTCATAGGGAGTACTGCTCTAACAGTATGTGAGCGATCTGCATATTTTTCCTTGACATGTAACATCACATCTAGGTGATAGCTCTGTAATCAGAAAAACATTTAGAGGAGAGAGTTGTGGCTTGAGAAAAATACTTTGATGTGACTTCTGGTCAACTGCACTGTCGTGTTGTCTTTTCTAGGTAAATACTGATATCGATATTTGGCATGAAAGACAATAGCCAGGAATTTTTATTGATCTGACTGTAGTTTTGTTTCATTTACATTAATGTCTTGGATGGAAATGCAGCCAGTTTTCCTTTCTGCATTAAGATTGCTTCAAATCCCGTCTTGTGTGCTATGCTGCTGGGTGACTTGATCATTTTCATCTTAGTATTTCAGCACTGGCATTGCTGTCACTAGTTGCTAGACACTTGTGAACGCTGCTTCTTGCTCTGCACCTCAATACTACTGCATGTTTTTGGCAGAGAGTTGCTGTACTGGTTCACGCTCTGATGACAAATTGGACAAGAATTTAGCAAAATAGTGAATGAATCCAACAAATCATGTTTTGCTGTCAGTACATAACATATGAGTTTAACTTCAGGCATCTTTAGTTGCAACTTTTTCTTGTTCAGCTTCACGTTTATTTGGTGAATTATATTTAGCAATCACATTAGATTTTGAATATGGTCAGCAATGGTGTGTCTCTGCAAACCTAAAGAAGCAGGTCATCCACTATTGATTCCACTGTGGGAAGATCATTACCTATCTCATCTTGTCTGCACTGATACTCTTCTATGGCCATGGAAATACAAAAATTGAATTGGAAAGCTGCTACTTTCGTCTAGCTTCATACCAATAGCTATCGTTCATGTCAAGGATCGGTTCTGACTTTTGACTTTGCAGGATGTGGCAAAATTCCTTTAATTGTTGCTGCTTCTTCCAGGTTGGCCTTGACACCTGGAACTTTCTGGCCACGTGCTGATTAATTTCTCACACTCATCCATTTTGAAATGATATTCTTCAGGAAGACATAATAAACACAATTATTTTACTCTGCAGGGTCAGTTCCATGGATCGTGGTTTAGTGCACTGCACCACATTACAAATCTCTTTGACTTGCTACAGCTGAAATGAGTAAATGTTGCTTGCCACTTGTGATCTGCATCTCCAGTTCATTCTCTTTATATTTGCATTGGGCTATCTGTGTAATTTGACCTCTTGACTCAAGGATAGCGCATCTATTTTGCTCACAAGGGCTTCATTTATGGACCATCACGTTGAGCTGCTTTGTACAGGTCTATGAGGATCAGAAAGCTCCATGATGCACTGTTGTCCATCTGACATTTTGTTGTCTTATTGTTTGCCTTTTGCAGTCACCGTTGAAACAGACACAAACCATTTATCATTTATTGGCCCAGTCTCTTGATGATGTCAAGTGATTCTACAGAAACTTCAGCTGGTATCTCTCCAGGGGCCATCTGTATTTGTTTATTGTGCTTCCTCCTAGCCAATGAGTGTGTAAAATTATTTGCCTTCTTGCTGTGAGAGCACACTGAACATGCCTTGTTTTCTGTTGGGCGTTTCCCTCCACAATATTTGCATCCTGCTCCTTTTCCTGATATTTCAACCCTTTTGACTTGCAGTATCTGTCACCATATTGCAAGGCTTGGACTGTTCTGCGCTGCAGGTGCTCTAGCTGCTGCCTTACAATGTTCATTACTATTGTATATGTTGAACACTTACTTAAAAGCAGATTTTTTCTCTCTCAGTAGATGCACTGTCACTGTGGAATCTTTTATGCCTAATACAATTCTATCAGCTTATATTATTTGTGAGATTCTGTGAGCTGTGCAAATGCAGTGAAATGATGACACCTGACCCATCAGCCTCTGATGCACCGTCGGTCACCATTGCAGATGTCAGATCGGCCTTTTTAGGGATGAACCCATTGAAAGCAACTGGCTTGGTTGGAGACCCCAGCCATACACAGATCCTGCACAGGCCAGCTGGTGGACGTATTCACAGACATCTTCAAACTCTCTTTACTACGATCTGAAGTCCCCACCTGCTTCAAAAATACCAGCAGTGCCAAAGAAAAATCATGCAACGTGCCTCAATGACTATCACCCAGTGGCGCTGACATCAGTAATTATGAAGTGCTTCAAGAGATTGGTCATGGCTGACATCAACTCTGGCCTCCCAGACTACCTTGATCCCCTGCAATTTGACTACCAGCCCTACACTCATCCCTGGAACATCTGGACAACCAGGATACTTACATCAGACCCCTATCTATTGACTACAGTTCTGTTTTCAACACCATAATTCCAAATAAACTCATCTCCAAACTCTGGGACTGAGGTCTCTGTTCCCCACTATGTAACTGGATTTTCAACTTCCTGACCAAAAGACCGCAGTCAGTAAGAATAGGTGACAATACCTCCTTCATGGTAATCTTCAACACTGGTGCCCTGTAAGGCTGTGTAATCAGATCCCTACAAAATCCTTATACACAAATGACTATGCGGCCAAATTCTGCACTAACTTCATTTACAAGTTTGCTGGTGGCACCACCAATGTAGGTCAGATCTCAAATAACAAGAAGGCAGAGTACAGGAAAGAAATAGATTGCTTACTGGCATGGTGTAAAGACAACAATCTCTCCATCAACATTAGCAAAATTAAGGAGTTGGTCATTGACTTCAGGAATTGGAGTGAAAGGCAAGCCCCTGTCTGTAACAATGGTGTTGAGGTGGAGACAGTTGAGAGCGTCAAGTTTCTGAGAGTGACGATCACCAATCATCTGTCCTCGTCCACCCACGTTGACAGTACGGTTGAGAAAACACAACAACGCCTCGACTCCCTCAGGAGGCTAAGAAAATTGTTTGTGAAGATTCCGACACATTTTTATAGATGCACTAGAGAAAGCATCCTATTTGATGCATCGCAGCATGGTACTGCAATTGCTCTTCCCAAAACTGAAAGAAACTTCAGTGAACACAGCTCAGTGCATCGCACAAATCAGCCTCTCATCCATTGACTCCATCAATACTTCCCACTGTCTCAGGAAAGCAACCAACATAATCAAAAACCCCTCCCAGCCCGCTTATGCTCTCTTCCAGCCTCTTCTGTCGGATAGAAGATACAGGAGATTGTATGCACGTACAAACAAATTCAAGATCCGTTTCTTCCCACTGTTATCAGATCTTTGAATTGACCTCTTTAATGTTAGTGTTGATCTCTCGCTCCTTCTCAGCAGCTGTAACATTGTATCTTGCACTCTGTTCTGTTGCTGTGATGCACTTGTACAGTACAATCTACCTGTACAGCATGTAAGACAACACTTTTCACTGACTTCCATGCAAGTGACAATAATAAATCAAAATCAAAATGCAGTCACTTACAGATCAATAGATTCTTCCTTACCTTGGATCCTAATATTGAACGTGTATTATTCATCAGTTGTATTCACTTGGGCTTTAGCACAACACCTTCAAGGCATTTGCATTTCTGTTGTCTTTTTTTTGATGTGCTGAAAGATTTAGGATAGAACATACTTTATAACAGTGTCTCCCAATAATGATAAAATGTAGGTATTTGTAGCTGCTGTGGTTTGCTAATTAAACCTGTCATAATTTTGAGATTTTGCCACTGTCGATAGAAAAAAACCCACCAGTTCTGCTTCATGTCATGTTTCACTTTGACCGGCACTGGAAGAGGAAAATTTATAACCTTTGTGTCTTCACCACATGCTTTCAGGTGTAGCGTGCGTGTTTTCTTTATTCCCTTTTCCATGGCTTCCTGTAGCTGCTCGCAGTTCTGAAAGAATCCTGTATTCCTCTTTTTTTTTAGTGTCTATGCTTCTGTGCAGCTCTTCAACACAGTGGGGATTTGATGTTTCTGCTCTAATCTACCGCTATGATATGAGCTCGCAGGAGAACAGTCTAGCTTGTACTGTGTTTTTATGAATGTAAGATAGAGGCCTGCAGTGAGTGTATAATGGTAAAGATCACAAGCCAGGAGGTAGGAGGTACATCAATACAGGATTGCGTTCCTCTGCTAAACATTATATCAACTGTGGGTAATCAGGAATGAAACCTTGGATAATTATTTCTCCTTCACAATGTTGATTAGATTAGATTAGATTACTTACAGTGTGGAAACAGGCCTTTCGGCCCAACAAGTCCACACCGACCCGCCGAAGCGCACCCACCCAGACCCATTCCCCTACATTTACCCCTGCACCTAACACTACAGGCAATTTAGCATGGCCAATTCACCTAACCTGCACATTTTTGGACTGTGGGAGGAAACCGGAGCACCCCGAGGAAACCCACGCAGACACGGGGAGAATGTGCAAACTCCACACAATCAGTCGCGTGAGGCGGGAATTGAACCCAGGTCTGTGGCTCTGTGAGGCAGCAGTGCTAACCACTGTGCCACCGTGCCGCCCACATGGTATTCAAGTAACTTACGGCATTTTTAGTTTATTCCTTCATTGTAGTCAACAGGTTCCTTAAGTTATGATTGAAATCAGGATACAGAGCTATTTCAAATGGCAAGACTGTGACTTGCTAATAGCACTATGTCTAGTGCTTTGGTAAGTAATAGTTACCCCCATTTTGTCAAAGTGACTGCTTTTCTTAATAATACAGAAAGTAATCTCTCAGTTGCCATGTTAACATTTAAGGCTGAGAAGCATTTAATTTATGATAAAAACACAATGTTGCAAGTAACTAGGTCTGGTGGCATCTGTGGAGCGAGAAGTAATGTCAACATTTCAGACTGGTGAGTCCTCCTCAGCTCAGTCAGGAGCTTATTCACTTAATCAGTTTCCAAGAGTTTGTTCTGGGCTAAAGTACACTTACTCTCTCAGCTTGCTTCACAGCCTCCCTCCTGCTTATAATTGTTGTTGACACCACTTATCCTTCAATGAGACATTGGGTTCCCCTGTGCAACATGACTCATCGAGACCACCATTTACTTCTGCTAGCTCATGGTCAATATAGTGTGCTTCCTTGGCTCTCATTTTTAGTGGAATGACACATCGTAGTGTTCCCATGGATTACTCTCTGCCTCAAACAGATTCACTCACCTTCCAGAGCTAACTCTGAATCGAAGCATTAGTTCAATGGTACTGAACATCAGTTCAATCATACTGAACATTAGTTCAATCATACTGGACATTACTTCAATCGTACGTCAAGCTGATTTCATTCTATTTTACAAGGTACCTTGTGCCTCATTTCATTATTCTCCTTTTAGGTACTTTACTTTACAAAATTCTTCTCAATCATGATTTGGAGATACTGCTGTTGGACTGGGGTGTACAAAGTTAAAAATCACGCACCAGGTTATAGTCCAACAGGTTTAATGGAAGCACCGAAAGCTAGTGCTTCCAATTAAACCTGTTGGACTATAACCTGGTGTTGTGTGATTTTTAACTCCTTAATCACTCATTTTTCTACTACTTTGCAACTTTTCCACTGCTGTCATCACATATAAACTTGTAGGTATGGCTGTCTGTCCCCTTCTCTGTCACATGCTCTCTATCTCTCTCTCTCCATCTCTATCTCTCTATCTTTATCTTTCGCTCTTCTGTCTCTCTATTTCTCTCTCTATCTCTCTCTCACTCTACCTCTATCTCTATATCTCTCGATCTCTATCTCTATCTATCTCTCTCGATCTTTCTCTGTCTCTATCTCTCTCTATGTCTCTCTCTCGCTCTCAATCTCTCTCTATCTCTATCTCTATCTCTATCTGTATTTCTATCTCTCTCTCTCTCTATCTCTATCTCCTTCTATCTCTCTATCTCGCTGTCTATCTGTATCTCTATCTCTCCAACTCTATTTGTATC
>NC_057747.1:16374786-16433242 GCF_004010195.1 Chiloscyllium plagiosum | reverse complement strand
TCTCTCTGTATCTCTCTGTATCTCTCTGTATCTCTCTATACCTCTTTATACCTCTCTATACATCTCTATTTCTCTCGATCTCTATTTCTCTCGATCTCTATTTCTCTCGATCTCTATTTCTCTCGATCTCTACCTCTCTCGATCTCTACCTCTCTCGATCTCTACCTCTCTTGATCTCTACCTCTCGATCTCTCTATCTCTCTTGATCTCTCTCTCTCTATCTGTATCTATCTTTAACTCTCTCTCTATTCTCTCTATCTCGTTCTTTCTACTTCTCTCTCTCTATCTCTCTATTTCTCTATCTCTCTCTCTCTATTTATTTATATTGAGGCACCAATCACACCTGTCAATATACAAGCAGCAATTTTAGACAACCAGATATCCAATCATTACGTCTAGCTAACATTCTCACCCAGAGATCTTGAGGTCTTTTCTTGCTGACACATGCCACTCACCCTTGGAACTGCTAATCAAGGACTTTACCAATGGAAACATAATCACTATTATTTTTGCATCATCCTATATTACATACATTTAACTGTGGGGAGAAAAACCCTTCACCACCATGACATTGAGCTTGGTTGCATGAACATTATTGCTTTGATGCAGACTTTGCTTATGTGCAATAACTTTTGGACCTCACTAAAAATCACTTGCGTAGCTTTCCCTTTCACTGAGCATTAGATCTAAACTATGTTGCTGGCAGTGTGACCATCATCACCAAGTCTCAACCATAATTGGTGGAATGGCTGTCTCCTCTGAACATCTCACTTTGATTCAACTCTCTTTAAAACTCTTTCTTTTCTACCATCCACACAAACCCTACTCCAACTTTCTTACTAAGATATCCTCAGTTCTTTACTTGTTCAACTTCTGCGTCCAAGCAACTTTACGTCCTCAATGATTCCAGCCTCCACCTTAATTCACTTTGCCCTCTCTCCTCTCAGATCGTTGTCCCTTTGATCCTCCTCAATTTCTCCTGCAGACTCCCATGGCCATCCCTCAACTTGATAGCTTATCTTTTCATAGTTAAAGCTATTTTTAACTTAAGAGCAATCAAATCTTGCAAATGTACTGGTCATAAACCAACAAGAAAACAGCAGTTTACCTACAGTTACCAAATAACAAACTTAGCATATTGCACAAAATGCAGAATAGAGACTGAAGCTCTTCCTCTCTATCAAAAAGTTGGAGACCAATTAAGAAGAATGTCAAGCATATTACTTCGATCCTGAGGTCAATAATCAGTTTTAAGCCCACAGGCCGAGAAAGAGTCAAACGTGACAATGTTTAAAAAATATACAGGCAAACTATTGGGAGGAAGAATGAATTATGCATTTATTGTGTTGCATCAATATTCTGGAAGTCTCTCAAGATTATCTTCAATAAACAACAGTTATAGAAAGATATATGAGAATTAAAAAGTCTAGATAGTTATCCCATTTTTCTTATTGCTGAAATAATTTTTCGGAAGTTAGTACCCCAGATTGTTTCTCGTTTCTGAGATAGCAAGGGCTTTTGGTAGCAGTATAGAAGGAGGCAAAATGAAGCAAGGTTTCAAGATCAAATGACATCTATTGAAGTTTTATATAATTTGAGATCCAAGTGTTAGGCAAAGTGTTTAGCAGGATATTTTGACTTGGTTTCACAAAATCTGTCTCAGCACTTTAGTTATCTTTTCCACAATTTGATTTATGGTACATCAGTGGATGAAAAGTGTGAATTATTCTGCATGCTCTGGCTTTAGACCTTTGGTGTAAGAGCTGATGCCCACAGCCCTCCAAATCAGCAAATCTGCTTTCTTCATAACTATCGTGTGTGAGCTGCAGTGTTATGATTTTGAATGAAGCATTTAGCCTCCAAATCTCAGTTGTGCATCATTTGTTTAGGTCCATGATTCACCAGCTTTCATAGAACACAGTAATTCAGTTATATAGCTAACCTTAGACTCATGCCTATAATGTGTTGCTCCAGGGCTATGCTTTTAAGACTTTCAGTTCCTTTGGCTCAAATTTCCAAAATCCTTACCTTTTAGGCTTATGGTTTTGTCAGCACCTCGCCTCAGGCAATCCTATTACTACCAGCCTTGGTCACATACATCACCAGGTTTCAACAAGGGACAGGAACTGAATACAGAAGAATAACAATTAGAGCTAATGTGCTCCTAGTATTGAAGTTTAGTTTAGTTATTTGATGACCTTAGGATGAATTGTGCAAGTCTAATATGTAGTTTATTAGAGTTTATTGTTCATCATGTACTGTGAAATGCTAAAGGCATTTGAAAATTTGAAGGTTGGCATTACCATGTTAACATATGTTGTAGGTCTGAGTGCCGGGTTGATGTTAGATTAATAACCACAATGATTTTTTTGTTTTTGTTATATATCCTGTAAACCATTATGAAAACTGTTTTTCTTTTGTAATGCCCCAGTATGTGTGCTGTTCTTCCCTTTGTCTAACAAAAATACTCTCTGCTTGGTGATCTCTGAACATGGTCTTGAAATAGCAGAAACTCATTAGGATTCAGATTAAGCCAAAATCATGTTTTTTTTGGATAAAGTCATGATTTCTCCATAATGCAAAGAGCAGAATTTCCAAACACAGGAAACATTGAGATTCTGTGAGGCAAGAAATTTCAATTTATTTGTTATTGATCTTTTTTACCACATAGAGGCCAGGCTGGATGAATTTCTGCATCATCATATCCATTATACAATTTTGACATGGTTAATTGTATATTTTTAAAGAAAGTATTGAAATGTGTGAACATAATTTAACTTTATATTGATAAAAAATGCAAGTCCAATTACTGCAAAATTAGTTACAAGGCTCTGTTCCATGTCATGTATTCTTTTTGATATACTGTTCCCATTGTATGCAAAATGGCCTGTGATTACTTAAGCTTTAATTCCTCACTCAGTGTCGACTAGCAATGGTTGAAGTGTCTGTCAGCTAATTAGTTGTGAGTATAGATGTATTATACTGAGTCAGAGAGTAGATCTGTTGTTTGAAAAGAAAGCATTTATTACCAAGAAGATTCATGGATTTACCAAAAAGAGAGAATGTTTTATTATTTTGTAGTTTGGATTGGGTAAATTGGTAGGCCGTGGGCAGTTAGCTTCTACTTTAGGAAGTCCTTTTGTACCTGACTAAATTGCAAAGTCTTGAGTGAGGATTTATGAAGGAAATTACTGACTTTTCTAGAGATCTTATGTGAGTTTTTGAAAATAAATTATAGCAAACTTCTTTCTTCCTGAAATAAAGCTTAATCAACAAATAAGATTAATGAGGCTGTTGCCAGAACAATGATAATTTATTGTTTAGTATTAAAGAGATGTGCAGTGGGGCACAGTGCCATTGAGAGATTGCACAACACAGTGCAATAAGGGAATTTGGGTACCCTGATATATAGATCACATTAAGTGATTAATAAGGCACATGAAATGTTGGCATTTGTTGTAAAGGGAAAGGAATATAAAAGTTGGAAAAATTTTGCTACAGCTGTACAGTGCTTTGGTGAGACCACACCTTGTCTAGCTTTAGTCTCCTATTTGGAAAAGGATATAATTGTGCTAGAAGCAGTTCAGAGAATGTTCACTGGATTCATTCCTGGGGTGGCATTGATATGTGTGAATTTTTTAGAACTTATTTTTATTTATGTTTTGTGATTATAAGGTTCAATATTAGAATGGCAAAATCTTTTAAGTCATACTTGAATATAATTGAATTCACTTTCATGAAGTCTCCTTACTGGGACAATCCTAATTGACCTTTGAGTAAAATTATAATGATTGTGGCTCATTAGATAGTTAGTCTTGGATTCAATCCCCAACTCAGAATTTGAGCAGATATCATGGTTGACACTTCAGTACATTACTTAGATGTTAACAGAGGCATTGTTCTTTTGAATAACATTGCTTAAGACCCATAATACAATTCAGTGTTCCACATGGCATTCTTTATTAAAACTGCATGTTCATTAATCCTTTATTGGGTCTGATTTTAGTTGCGTAGAAGATAAGTGTTGAAGTACATAGTAACAGTGCAGCCCTTCAAATAATTTGAATTTTGTGGTGCTGCTGAAAAAGTGGAAGAGCACCATTTCAGATCAAGATTTTGACTAAGGCTAGTTGCCTGAGTTTTATTCTGTGTGGGTCTCAAGCAAAAAGAATAAAGATGAGTCTTATGACTCTATTGTGTGTGAAATGGTATCAAACAAAAGTTGAAACTTCTTTGAGTAAACCAGTCATGCCTGTGTACTGCAATGTTAACAGTAGCCTAAAACTTTGGAGATATTGACCTCTTTTGTGTTAGTAATTGCATTCAGGTTACTTACTGTTGCAATGTCATCTGGAATCCCAGAGTGAAACCCCAGAAACTTCATCCAAAGTTAATAACTAATGCATAAAGGTAGCTGTAGGTTCAAGAATAGCCTCCTGCTCCTCGGATGCTGCCTGACCTGCTGTGCTTTTCCAGCACCACTCTAATCTAAATTCTGGTTTCCAGCATCTGCAGTCCTCACTTTTGCCTTCAAGAATAGTAGTGCCTCTCTCAGCACTTCTTATGGGCCGTGAGAAGCAGAAGTACTGAAAATCTCTCTAAGCCCCCTCAGGTAGCATTCTGTCTCGATTTTGCTGGTTGTGGCCTCTCTCTGCAACCCTCCCCAAGGTAGCAAACTCTACCCCCATGCCTTGATATATCTTTGCATGCACAGTTATGGTTATTATCCTCTATACCTGTTTCTACACTCTAGGGAATCTATGATTCTATACCCACTTTTCACCCCCACTTGCTTTTCCCAACTACCAGGATTATCTCTGAGGGAGTTCCAATTCAACAGGAGCCACAGCAAGAGAAAACAATGTACATTTGGCACTACTTTATGGCTGTATGTTTCCCTTATCCTTGTCTTTGCTGGATTCTCCCTGTGCTCCTTTTCACCCTCTGTATAAATATAGCAGCCCAAAGTGTTTTTTTTAATGTATGTATTTATTGAAAAAAAATCACTTCTTTCACAAAAACACAAACCAAAGATATAAAAATACAGAAGTACAGAAAAATAGAAATAATATGACACTATTATGTTATACTACAGTTACATTAACAATAAACTGTCTACTATTCTTTAAGATATAGTTGACTCATGTTTACTTAACTTAATCCAAATTATCACAAACTCAAACTAAATAAAATAACATTAAATTAAATTACAATCGACTAAACTTAAATTACACTGCATTGTACTATATTACATTACTCCACTCGCCGAACCTCCATCAAGGCTCCTGTCCACGGGAGCAACAGTGATTATACCAGGCCTCTTCCCCCCTCCCCCCACCACACACACACACACACACACACACCACCGGCATCTCTGGACCGCCATATGTGTGTCCCTTGTAGGTATATAAAGGCCCTAATCAATACCGCTGACAGATCCATGTGAACATAATTTAGAAAGGGCCGCCATGTCTTATAAAATTGCTCTGCGCCATGGTGCACCATTCTTGTCAGGTATTCCTGAGGGACGTGCTCTATCACAAGTCTGCACCACCCTGCGAGACCTGGAGACTTTTCTGATATCCAATTCATTCGGATGTTTTTCCTTGCACAGTGCGTAAGAATGTAGAATAACCTCTTCCCGTGCTCACCCAAAGAGGGAGGATTGGGTAGCCCCAAAAGAAGGGACACCAGATCCTCCCTAACTTCCATCCTCTCCAGCTCACTCACTATATCCGCGGATCTTGTACCAGGACCAAAAGCAATGTGTAAGGTTGCCAATACTGTTTTTACATTTGGAACATTTCAGGGAAGATCCTTTCTTAAACTTTGCTAACCTCTGTAGCGCCATATGGGCCCTGTGGAGGATCTTCAATTGCATCGCTTGCGCCTTATTGCGTATTGAAATCGTCTTTACATTCCCCCATATATCCTCCCACGTTTCTGATGAGATTTCTTCTCATAACTCCTGATTCCAAATCTCATGGAATATTTTCATATCCCCCTGGGCATTCCCTCTCTGCAGATGATATGTGGTACTAACCCCCGCATTGGGGCACTCTACATTCTATATCCGACTTGTAGGGCTGGTTCAAGAGCGTGGTTGTCTTCTGTATGTAATCCCTAACCTGGAAATATCCAAAAAGGTCCCTATTAGGGATTCTGTATTTCTGACCTAATTGGCTAAAAGACATCAAGACCTCTCCCTCAAATAAATCTCCCAGACAGGAGATTCCTTTACCCTCCCATGCTGTAAAGCCGGTGTCCATTGATCCTGGTCTAAATCCTGGGGGTCCCACTAGTGGGGTGAACGGCAAAGTATTAAGCAAATTGCCCTCACCCTGCCACATTATCCTCCATGCTTCCACTGTATTTATGATAATCAGACTTGCACAGTGCTCAACTACCAACCTCATCTTATCCATGAACAGTAAGTTTATGAGGAGCCTCCACATCAAGCCATATCGACTTTGAGTCATTATGTACCCAGTCGCCTACTTATGACAACAGGGTGCCTATTTGATACGCACGCACGCACACATGCACACACATACACACTTTGCAAATGGGTAAGTTTACCTAAGGAGCACCTATGGCACCACACAAATGATCCAAGTCATCCCGCAAACCTACGCAGTGCCTGTTTGGGTAATAACAGTGAGATGATCCTCATAGGATATAACAACTGAGGAAGAACATTCATTTTCATCAAGGCTAGACAGCCTAGCCATGATATGGGTTAGTCCCTCCCATTGCTGCAAGTCCTGCTTTATCCTCTCAAACAGCTGCAAAAAGTTTGCTCCGTATAGCTGCCGGAAGAGAGGGGTAATGAAAATTCCCAGATAGAGAAAACCTTTCTGTGACCATCTGAAGGAAACTCCATTCTGTCCTGCAGTTTGATACCTCCACCAATCCACCCCCTCGCCTCGCCACGGGCATGACTTCCAATTTTGTGAAATCTATCTTGTATCTCGAAAAGCTACCGAATAACTTAATTTATTGTATTAGCCGGGGTATGGACTTTTCGGGGTTAGCTAAAAACGAAAGGACATCATCCACATACAGAGTGATTTGTGTTCTCCAGCTCCCAACTTTGATGCCATTATTTCAGGGTCTTTTTTGGATAGCCTCTGCCAATTGTTCAAGTACTAAGGTAAACAGTAGCGGCGACAGGGAACATCCCTGTCGGCTACCCGTGCCTCCCCACCAAAATTGCTCGATTTAACTCCATTTGCGATAACCGCCACCTTGGGGTCTTTATTATAACACTGCCACCCACCAGGTGAAGCCCATCCCCCCCCCACACCAAAATGATCGGGAACAGCAAAGCGATATGACCATTCTACTCGATCAAAAGACTTTTCTGCATCCCAGGGAGACCACCAAATCCAGAGTCAGTCTCTGCTGACATACTTGTTCTATGTTCAACAACCGCCTGATATTGTTGGAGGAGCTGCAGCCCTTGATAAAAGCCCGCCTGGTCCTCTTTTATAATAACCAGCAGCACCTTCTCCAACCTCAGAGCCAATACCTTTGATAGAATTTTAAAATCAACATTCAACAACGAGACGGGTCTGTACGATGCACAATCCTCAGGGTCTTTCCCTTTCTTTAAGATGAGGGAGATATTCGCCTCCCTAAGAGAGGGTGGAAGACAGTTCGGCTATTTGAATGACTATACATCCCCAGCAGTGGTTCAGTTAACATGTGCGTGAACTCCTTGTAAAATTCACCCGGGAATCCATCTGGACCGGGTGCCTTACCACCTTGGAGCTGCCTTACCACCTCCTGCATCTTCTGTACTGTCAGAGGTGCATTTAAAAGGGATGCCTGATCTGTGTTTGTACGGGGGAGGTCCAAGTTTTCAAAGAAAGATTACATTCTCGCATTTCCATCCCCATGTCCATCTGACTGGTATAACTCTGCATAGAACTCTCGCAATCTGGCATTGATCTTCCTCAATTCACAACTGACATTACCAGTTCTCTCCCTGATAAACACAAACACAATGGACTGTGGAGCACTTTTCTTCCTCGTCAGGTAAGCCAGGTATCTACCTAGCTCATCCCCATATTCAAACAGCCTTTGCTTTGCAAAGGAGACGCCTCTCTTCGCCGCTTGTGTGAGCACTGAGTCCAGAGCAGCCCAGAGAGACGTGACCTGTTGCAGTTTGACCACAGATGGTCTGGTATAATATGCAGATTTGGCTGCCTTCAGCTGGGCCTCAAGTAACCGCTGCTCCTCTCCTCTCTGCCTCCTTCCCGTTGCTGAGTATGAAATAATCAGACCCCTTAAGAATGCTCTGGTGGTATCCCAGAGCACTGATGGATTATTGGCCGTAATGTCCCAAAAAGCCTTGTAATATACTGTACAAAATTGTCATCCTTCAAAAGAAATGGATCCATGCACCATTGCTGTGTGCCTACTCCACTACCTTTGCTCTTAACATCCAAATATACTGCCACATGGTCCGAGATAGTTCCCATTGGGCAGGCTAACACCAGGTCCAAACAAACTGATGGAACAAAGAACATATCAATTCTTGTGTGGGACTTACGCAGGTTGGATTAAAAGGTAAAGTCCCTCCTATTTGGGTGGAGGCACCTCCACACATCCACTAGCCCAAACTCCTCCCACAAGTCCACTAACTGTCTAGACTGCCAAGGTGTACCCAACAGTCCCCTTGGCATCCTGTCTACCCCAGGTCCATGAGACAATTAAAGTCTCCACTTACAATTGTACAGTGCACCCTAAGAGCCACTAATTTAGAGACTGCATCAACTTAAAATTTGAGAGGGTGCGTCGGAGGACAGTAAATATTCAGGATGCCATACTCTTCTCCGTGCACCACAGCCTTGAGAATGATGACCCATCCATACTCTTCCTTGATTTGATCTGTCACTTGGAATGGGAGGTTCCTTCGTACCAGTATGGCACTCCTCTGCTTTTGGAGTTAAAGGAGGAGAAGAATACCCTATTGTATCCCCCCTGTTGAAACTTCAGATGTTTCCTATCAGTCAAATGTGCCCCTTGCAATAGGGCAATGTCAACCCTTTCTTTCCTAAGATTTGAGAGCAACTTTTTCATTTTAATGGGGGAGTGGCTCCCCTTTATATTCCAGGTGCACCACCTGAACAGATCGCTAGCCACAACCACACACTACAGCCTGCAGTCCCCCGAGAGGAAGAAGCCCATTCAGTGTGTGACAAGTGGAGAAAAAAAACAGACTTTATAAAATCTAAAGACTATTCCTACCAACACTACCGAAACAATTAAAACTAAAAAAAATCTAAGCTTTACTCCTAACTTAAACAAATAAACACAAAAAGCACAATTTCCCAGAGATCCCCCCCCCCCTTGCCCATAGGGGCATTCGCTCCCAACCTCACAACCATCCTAACATCTTCCAATCAAGGCCATGACCCAAACACAAGCAAGGGAACAATAAACATGTTATTTACACTCCTGCAAATTAACAATGGACACCCACCCCTCCCCCTCCTCATCTCAACCTACACATTTTTACATCAAAGGAATAACCACTCCTCACCCAGCAAAACAGAGCAATAAAATAACTAATAACCTCCAAACAGGTATAATATAAAATAGACTGGACTTAACCCCAAAGCAATACCAAGCCTATAAAGCCCAAGACCTCAAAAGGGAGAACAAAGAGAAACAAGATGCAAAAAGAGTTATATGATGCCATTGTCCGTATGCCTCTTTTCCTCCTCGGCCAAAGTCTATCATTTCAGTGAGTTCAAAAATTCTTTTACCTTTTCCACCAAGTCGAAGTTGTAGACAGTTTCCCATAATTGAAACGTAGCACTGCCGGGTACCTCAGAGAGTATTGAATTTTTAATTCTCTTAAATTTTTCTTTACATCATCAAAGGTCTTCCTTTTCCTAAGTATGGCAGCAGAAAAGTCATGAAAAAAACCTTCAAACGTTTTGAACCTTTATAAGCCAAAGCCTGTGGATCTTTTCCCCATCTTCTGGCGGTTTATATTATTAAATGCTTTTCCTTATAATGCTGGACCGGCCCGGACCTGTGCATTGTGATCCGGTAGGCCCGCTCCACCCTCACCCGGCCTAACTCAATCTCCAGGCCCAGCAACTCTGGGAGCCACCTCTCGCGGAAATCAGCGACGTTTTCATCTTCTTCACACTCAGGCAAGCCCAATAATCGCCGATTTTTTTCACCAACCTCAATTTTCGAGATCGTCTACTTATTCCTGCAGGGTCCAAACCTGACCTTCCAAGGTTTGGACCCACTCCTCAGATCTATCTGTCTCGGCCTCCGAGGCTGCGGTCTTCTGCTCCACGCGCTGATCCAAGGCCTGGATCTCCTGCTCATGCTTTGTCAGCATGGCAGTAACTGGTTCCAGCGCTCCCTCGATTTTTTTTTCACTGAGTTTTGCAAATTCCATTAGCAAATTCTGGGGTTGCTCCACTGAACTCAAGGGCGGTGCCACGGGGGTCGAGATAGTGGCTGCGGAGAGTGCCCTGTCTGCTACAACCCCCAGTTCCCTTTCCCTTGGATGTCTTCATATCACCTCCAGATCTTCCAAATCCTAATTTAAAGGAGCTCTAGGTGCTCTACCTACTTTATGCTGCAAACTTTCCTCACGGGTGACTAATGGAGGGGGTAGTGGTCCACCTTGCCTGGGGTATGGCACAGAGCCCAACTGTTCAGATTTCCGCCATCTTGAATCACCACTACAAAATGCTTTTGAATTATTATTTGTCTTCCTTCTCCAGAGCTCCTCAGGCGTAACCCATAATAGGTCAAAGTAATAGTGCAGCTTTCTGACATTAAGGAACATAAATTAAGGGAAGAGAAATTTATTACTCTTGTAAATTTTCAGAATGTTATTTTAAATAGTTTTAGCTGGCCTACTTGCTCTTAAAAATATTGACTGTAGTTCAATGATGGTACTTGCCTTTTATTCTTTTCCATAAATGATCTGGTGGTGGAGTACAACTAATTTGGAAAACATTTACAGTGACAGTGTTTGCATTTCTTTCAACTTACATCTGCAATCTTCAATTGCCAGAAGCAAGTATTGTCTGTTGCCTTGGTTACGTCAAGCTCCACTAGCTTCATGTAGAAAGTTGAACTGCTTTGGAAGTTCAAACTGAATTCCACTGTGAAGAATTGGCTGAAAATAGAGTAAATCCAAATCAATTATATGGGGTTAAGATTGTAATAGAAATGCAATGTTTGTGTCACCTAAATTTATTTATTAACTCAGCTGCCAATATGTGAACCTGTGCAACAATTTAGTTTGGAGGTCATAAGTGAAAATGAAAACACAAAAAAAATTCCCCCGGAGAATTATTAGAGTCATAGTCATAGAGATACACTTCATGGAAACAGACCCTTCGGTGCAACACAGCCACACGGACCAGATATCCTAAATAAATCTAGTCCCATTTACCAGCATTTGGACCAGGCGTCAGGCTCACTGGTCTATAGTTCCCTGGCTTGTCTTTACCACCCTTCTTAAACAGTGGCACCATGTTAGCCAACCTCCAGTCTTCTGGCACCTCACCTGTGGCTATGATGATACAAATATCTCGGCAAGGGGCCCAGCAATCACTTCTCTAGCTTCCCACAGAGGTCAGGGGGACATCTGATCAGGTCTTGGGGATTTATGCACCTTTTATGCATGTTAAGCCATTAAGTACCTCCTGCTCTGTAATATGGACATTTTTCAAGATGTCGCCATTTATTTCCCCACATTCTCTATCTTCCATATCCTTGTCCACAGTAAACACTGATGCAAAATACTTTTTTAATATCTCACCCAGCTCCTGCGGTTCCACACACAGGTGGCCTTACTGATCTTTGAGGGGCCCTATTTTCTCCCTAGTTACCTGTTTGCCCTTAATGTATTTATAGAATCCCTTTAGATTCTCCTTAATTCTATTTGCCAAAGCTATCTCAGGTCCCCTTTTTCCCTCCTGATTTCCGTCTTAAGCATACTCTTACTGCCATTGTACTCTTCTCGAGATTCACCTGACATCTGTTTCATGAGGTTGGGGTGGGGGATGTTGGCTTATGAGGATAGACTGAGTAGATTGAGATTATATTGATTGGAATTCAGAAGAATGGGGGATCTTTTAGAACTATATAAAATTTTGAAGGGAATAGATAAGATAGAAGAAGTGAGGATGTTTCTACCGGCAGGTGAAACTAGGACATAGCCTCAAGATTAGAGGGAACAGATTTAGGACTGAATTGAGAAGGAACTACTTCTTCCAGAGGGTTGTAAATCTATGGAATTCCTTGCCCAGTGAAATTGTTGACACTACTTAATAAACGTTTTGAAAGTTCTTGCCACATACTGTTATAATTGGTCTTCCTCCAATTTAGAATGTCAACTTTTACATCTGGTCTATTGTTTTCCATCACTATTTTAAAACTAATAGAAGTATGGTCACTGGCCCCAAAGCATTCCCCCATTCAGTCATCTACCCTGCCTTATTTCCCAAGAGTTGGTCAAGTTTTGCACCTTCTTTAGTAGAACATCCACTGCAAAATAAAATTTTCTTGTACACACATAACAAAGTCCTCTCCATCCAAGTCCTTAACACTATGGCACTTTGGAAAGTTAAAATCCCCCACCATAACCACCCTACTATTCTTACAGATAACTGAGATCTCCTTACTAATTTGTTTCTCAATTTCCTGCTGACTATTGAGGCATCTGTAGTACAATCCCATTATGTTGATTATCCCTTTCTTATTTCTCAGTTCCACCCAAATAACTTACCTGGACATATTCCCAGGAATATCCTCCCTAAGTACAACTGTAATGTTATCCCTAATCAAAACTGCCACTCCCCCTGCTCTCTTGCCCCCTTTCTATCCTTCCTATAGCATCTTTCCCCTGGAACATGAAGCTGCCAGTCCTGTTCATCCCTGAGCCAGGTCTCTGTAATTGCTTTGATATCCATGTTCCCATCCATACTCTGAATTTACCTGCCTTACCTGTTAGTCCTCATGTATTGGAATAAATGCAGTTTAATTTATTAGTCCTACCTCTTTCTCTGCTTTATTCCTGGCTGACCTGACTATTTGACTTGCTCCTTTTCCCAACGGTACGAGTCTCAGACTGATCTCTTTCCTCACTGTCTCCCTGGGTCCCTATTCCTGCCTAACTTCCTGTATTCTGTCCTCAGAATCTCATTTTCTTTTCCTACATCATTAGTTCCAATGTGTACAATGACCTGCTGCTGTTTCCTCGTTTTCCAAAACAGCATACTTGTTTGAGATGGGGATAGCCCAGGAGACTCCTGTACTACCTGCCTCACTCTCCTGCCTTTCCTGGAAGTCACACATCTACCTGACTGTATCTTTGGTTTATCTCCCTTCCCACAAATGCCATGCATCAGACCCCCTAGCTCCTATAAATTCCTCATTGCCTCTAATTGACACTGCAAATAATCCATGTGATCTGATAGGATTCACATCCAAACACACATCCTGCAGACATAATCATCAGTAATTGGAAACCTTCGCTAATCATTCATATCCAACCAGAAAAGTACATCACTGTACTGAAGGCCATCTTTGCACCTTAACCATCTATAGACCCTGAAAATAGCACAGTCTTACTGCTGTAATAAGACTGCTCTAGGCTCGCTTTGTGCCTTTTTAAAAATATTTTTAAGTTTAATCAGGAGACAGATCTCAATAAAAACATATAATCAAAAAAGAGCCCACTCTACTCGCTATTGTAGATTTACAAAAAACAAGTTAGGTTAAACTTTAAAACTAGCCTCTTAACTGCTCCCCTGGTGTGAGCTTGACCATACAAGTTTTTCTCCAAGGTCAGCTATGAATTTTGCTGTTTGTTTATTTTTCTTAGAACAAAATCTGATTTCCAGAGATACTTGAAACCAAATAGCAAAGGCAGCAGCTATGCAGATTTACCACTGGGTCAGATAGCAGTGTCGGTTTCTTTCTCCATTTGAATCACTTCCCATGTGGTCACTGCCTTTGTCTCCCTTCCTCCTTTTTAAAGGCTGTTGTTTTGATCTTCTTTCCCCTAAAGTTCCAAAACAATGCATTGACTTCTAAAACAGTAATTACTGCTCTTCGACTTTGGGGAAGTCAGCGCCAACACTGAAATGCCTTAAAAAAAGAGCAGCTCTTACAGCCACAATTTCTTTTCTGTCTTCCATCTTGGATTACCCAGAATCCATTGAAGCATGTGTTACACAGATTAAACTGGAATACTGTAGTATAAACTGCCATTGAACACTTATTTAAAAATGCAGGGCTTTTCTTTCCTGCTCCATTAGACTAAAATTGTTGTTTTATGTTGCGTCTTAAGATGTAGGTGTGACTGGCTAGGTCTGCATTTATTGCCCATTTCTAGTTGCTCTTGAGAAGATAATATAGAGCTGCCTACTTTACCTGCTGCCATCCATTTCCTGTAGGTAGACCCACAGTGCCATTAGGGAGCAATGATCCGCCAATGCTGAAGAAATGATGTATTTCCAAGTCAGGTATAGTGAGTGTCATGGAAGGGATTGGCTATTGGTGGAGTTTCCATGTATCTGCTGCCTGACCTCGCCAACAGTCGTGGGTTTGGAAGGTGCTATCTCAAGAGCTATGGAGAATTTCTTGTCGATGGCTCATACTGCTGTTACTGAGTGTCGGTGGGAGAGAGAATAAATACTTGTAATGTGGTGTCAATCAAGTGGCATCATGCTTCTTGAGTGTTGGTGGAGCTGTACTCATCCACAGAAATGGCAAATATTCCATCACATTCCTGATTTGCACCTTGTCGATGATGGGCAAGCTTTGAGGAATCGTTAGGTGAGTTACTCGCTGCAGGATTCCTAGCCTCTTGCTTGTTCTTGTAGCTATAGTACTTCTGTGACTAGTCCACTATCTGGACAATAGTAACCCAGAAGATGTTGTTTGTGGGGATTTCACTATGGTAATATTGTTAAATCCCATGGGGTAATGTTTAGAATTCTCTCTCGTTAAGATAGTCATTGCCTCACATTGTGTGGTGTGAATGTTACTTGTTACTTGTCCCTTGTCAGTTCAAACCTGGATATTGTCAGGTCTTGCTGCATTTGGGCATTGACTGCTTCATCTGAAAAGTTGTGAATGGTGCTGAAAGTGATGCTATCATCAAGAAAAATCCTCACTATATCCTTATGACGGAGGGAATGCCATTGATAAAGCAGCTGAAGATGGTTGAACCAAGGACACTACCCTGAGAAGCTCCTGTAAAGGTGTACTGGACCTGAGATGGTTGGCTTTCAATAAGCACAACAATATTTCTTTGTACCAGGTATAACTCTAAAGAGTGGAGAGCTTTCACTCTGATTCCCATTGACTCCAGTTTTCCTAGGGATCCTTGATACCACAATCAGGCAAATGCATTCTTGATGCCCAAGCACCATCCATTAATTTGTTCCTTTTAAACCTGATAATATCCTACATTTCTCGCCTTTGCCCCAAGGTTATCGATAAACAGATTTACTGTTACGTGACAACTCTTAAAGTAGCACCTTGTACTCAAATAGGCCCAAAGCTAAATTCCACATTTAAAAAAATACTATTGGCACATGAATATTATTGAGTAAAAAAACATTTTACCATAAATTTCAAGGATGGGATTTAGGTAAATACTTTTATTAGTAGTTTTGATATTTGTGCTAATGCACTACCTTTTAATGAACTTGTAGCTGGATACCAAAATCCCATTGCTCCTCCACCATCTATAACCATTAAGGAAATAGTCCACTTTACCCTTTTTTGATTCGTGCATCACGTCCTCCCTATTGATCTTCACTTGCCGTGGTTTTGCCCACTCACTTAACCTGTCTATTAATAACAAATGTATTTGCACTCTTTGTGCAATTGAGTATTGATTATATAATTATTGTTCCTGGCACAGTGCATGTGATATGTGGATGAAGAATGTAAAATAATTATACCCATTAAAACTATATAGGAATGTACAATTTCAATTTGGCCTAAGTATGATAAGGTTTGTGTAAAGATTTGAAGCTCAGCTGCAGCTTGCCATGGTTATGGGTATGCTCACCGAGCTAGGAAGTTAATTTGCATGAGTTTCGTCCCCTGTCTAGGTGACATCTTCAGTGCTTTGGAGCCTCCTGTGAAGTAGTGACAGATGGAGTTTAATTCAGATAAATGCAAGGTGCTGCATTTTGGGAAAGCAAATCTTAGCAGGACTTATACACTTAATGGTAAGGTCTTAGGGAGTGTTGCTGAACAAAGAGACCTTGGAATGCAGATTCATAGCTCCTTGAAAGTGGAATCGCAGGTAGACAGGATAGTGAAGAAGGTGTTTGGTATGCTTTCCTTTATTGGTCAGAGTATTGATTACAGGAGTTGGGAGGTCATGTTGCAGCTGTACAGGACATTGGTTAGGCCACTGTTGGAATATTGCGTGCAATTCTGGTCTCCTTCCTATCGGAAAGATGTTGTGAAACTTGAAAGGGTTCAGAAAAGATTTAGAAGGATGTTGCCAGGGTTGGAGGATGTGAGCTGTAGGGAGAGGCTGAACAGGCTGGGGCTGTTTTCCCTGTAGCATCGGAGGCTGAGGGGTGACCTTATAGAAGTTTACAAAATTATGAGGGGCATGAATAGGATAAATAGACAAAGTCTTTTCCCTGGGGTCGGGGAGTCCAGGTTTAGGGTGAGAGGGGAAAGATATAAAAGAGACCTAATGGGCAACTTTTTCACACAGAGGGTGGTACGTGTATGGAATGAGCTGCCAGAGGATGTGGTGGAGGCTGGTATAATTGCAACATTTAAGAGGCATTTGGATGTGTATATGAATAGGAAGGGTTTGGAGGGATATGGGCTGGGTGCGGGTAGGTGGGACTAGATTGGGTTGGGATATCTGGTCGACGTGGACGGGTTGGACCGAAGGGTCTGTTTCCATGCTGTACATCTCTATGACTTTATGACTCTATGCTGTACTGTGTCTTCTGGAATTTATTTTGTTCTGTTCTTGCTGCTTCCAGTTGCCAGTTTCAGCAGTTCATTGTAGTGGCCAGTATATTGGGTCTAGGTCTACGTGCTTGTTGATGGAGTCTGTGGATGAGTGCCATGCTTCCAGAAATTCTCTGGCTATCTTCTGTTTGGCTTGTCCAGTGATCATTGTGTTGTCCCAGTCGAATTTGTGGTCCTTGTCATCTGTGTGTATGGCTACTAGGGACAGCTGGTCGTGGTGTTTAGTGGCTACTTGGTGTTCATGGATGTGGATTGCTAGTTGTTTGTCCTACATAGTGTTTCGTGTAGTCTTTGCATGGAATCCTGAAAATTGCATTAGTCTTAAACATGATGGGTATAGGGTCTTTTGTCCTGGTGAGTTGCTGTCTGAGCGTGGCTGTCGGTTTGTGGGCTGTCATGAATCCCAGTGGGCAGAGAAGTCTGGCTGTTAGTTCTGGGATGTTTTTCGTGTAAGGTAGCACAGCTAGTGAGTTAGTTTGTGATGTATCCTCATCACATTATTTATCTGTTAGGCATCTGCAGTAAGCCACACTACCTTACATTAAAAAAAAGTCTTGGAACCGACAGCTAGACTTCTCCAACCACTCGGATTCATGCAAGGTGCTGTAATATGAATAAATTTCAACAAAATAATTTGATCTGGGAGATGCATTCATGGGACTTTCTGTCGCATATTAATAATTAATAACATGCAGAGTTCATTGTGTTACAACAGATGATTAGAAAAATCTTGAGAGCTTTCCAGCATTAATTAATAAGGCCTGGCTCATGCCTGTGATTAATTTTCCCGTTGTTTTCAAAGGAGTCTGTCATCGCACACTATTTCATAAGACCAAGTAGAATTTTGGCTACTTAAATGTGCTGTATGACCACAATCCACAATTAAATTTAGAATTCTGAAGTCATGATACCGCTTTAGGGATTTTCTTCCCTTTTTTATATTGAAGGTCATAGTTTTCTAGGTCAAAAGAGAACAGAACATGCTGAAAATATTCAGGAGGTCAGGCCGTGACAGGGGGAACAGAGTTAATATGTTAGTTAGTGGTCTTTTAACAAGTTTGGTTGAACTGTTGTAGGTCATTGTTCAGTACTCGTAGCTCTAATTCTGTCTCCTCAGATAGTACCTGACCTACTGTGTTCTTACAGCACTGTCTAGTTTTATTAGATACTATGGATGTGCCATTCTTTTAATGTTTCCTGAAAGCTGTTTGTTTTGTGGAGGAATTGAACAGGTAATTCCGTATCCACTTCTTTATTCGTTTTTACTTGGCTGGAAAGTTCCTGGAAAGTATATTGATTTTCTTTAATGGAAAACGACTGATGTTTATCCACAAATGGTGTCAGTGAAGAGTCAATTTAATTGTAAGGTTATTCTGTCTTTTAAAAAGCAAACTGTTAAATTGAACTTGTGAAAGCTGGATCTGTAAACATGTGACCAACTCATTACTAGATGTGCCCATCCTGGTCACATTTCTATTTTGGGTCAGTATTGTTGCATGAAAAATTGGATAATTGAATATTTTACCAATATTGCTAATATGCCAATTATTTTGCATCATTATGGCCAATGCAAATTAATTCCTGGGTTCTTAAGCCTTCTATAAGAATTAGCAATGGGCAAAGTTAAATGCCAGGATATCATTTTGATTGCAAAAGTTATAATCTCTGAATTGGAAAAGTTGTATTGTTGTTCCTTTGATGGAATTGCCAAACCACCCAAGATAAGGATCTAATCAAACATATATTTTAATCTTTTGAAAGTGAATTATCCACAAAGAGTGGCTCAAGAACATAGAAATTAACTTCATTTGCCTTAATTAAATACTTTTTCATTGGATAACCTATGCTTTAGGCATTAGATTACAGCTCTTCAAAATAGAAAATCCTATAGGTGGAGAATTGGTTTTATCACATCATATTTTAAAACCATTATTTTCCACACAGGGAGCAAATAAACATGAAAGTGAGAAGTGGTTAAAAAAACTTGTATTCTAATGGCAGTGATATTTTTAAGATTAGTGAGTTTAAAGTGGGATATTGTATTGTTAACAGATGAACATGGCTTCATCTAATGCCAGAGCTATCAATGATTCACTTAAACCTGCTGTAAATGCCATTGCCACCCCTAGTTACTTTTATCTACCTTCTGTTGGTCTATTTAGACTTTTATCTCTCAAAATACAAGATAGCATAAACGTGTGACATTTGACAGATGTTATTCAGTTTACCTGTTGTTCATCATAGACTTTGTGGGCCAACAAAAGGACGATTTCTTTCTTGAAAAATCATACCAAGTAGAAATTTAAAAATAGGAAGCAAGTGGATTCAATTGCACAAAGGAGGTGAAAAATACTTTTTCAAAGAGGAAAGCCATTGGGTTGTCACTTTAAAATACATATATGGTCCTGTGGAACCTCAACACAACTAACCATTTTGGAAGCAGATTTATGTGACTTGTTTGAACATATCTGCTTTTCAGAATTAAGAAATTAGGCTGTGTATGGTGAGTATGCAATGGAAATAGGTTCCATGGATGACACCACCCGATGCTTTGGAATATGTTAAGAACCAACAACTTGCTGATAGTGAAGCTAATTATTGGGGCTACTTAAAATGGCAAGTGCCTTAAACAATAAAAAAAATACTGATCATACATCTGATGTGGAAATATTTATTGAATTAATTTAGTGCTGCTAAAATAATATTTTTAATAGCAACAGCGTTTTGCACTAGATCTGTCACTGCTGTACTAACCAAGCCCTGTTTCATGTCATGTCTTACCCAGGAAACGCACTCCAGGCTCATTGATGTAGGTTTATTGCATGGCATTAAAGCCATGCACTAACTGCATGATGGTACTAACCATTGCTTCCCTGACCAACCATAGCTAAAGCCTATGCTGCCTGTGCATGCAACATAATCAGCCTGGTGACTTGTTAACTGAATGTATATAAAATTTTATAGTTATGCACACACTATTCCTTTTTGAATTTGTCAGTATATTGTATTGAGCAATTTCCATAATTTCTAGGAAATTTTCAAACTCAACTGTGAATTTTCATAGTTAGAAATATAAGATTCCAAGGCATGCCAATAGAAAAATAGGGAAATATGCCACTGATGGCCCACTTAACATTATAGTGGAATTATTTAGTTATAGATTTTTGACACTGACAGAATGCAAATTAAAATTACAAAATCACAGTGTCAAAAGCTACAATGAGATTTGTTAATCTCAGTGAAATCAAAATTTTTTCTGGATGTTCTGTGGAGAAATAATTGTAACAGTGTTGAGTGTTGCTTATTTTGTTTATTAACAACCACTATTTCGTTGGCTGGTCTTGGAGTATATATGCATGAATGATTTGAATATTAAACCGTGGTACTAACATGTTGAATACAAAGTCAAATATAAGCTTTGATTAACAAACGCATTTTAGTTTCACAGCAATTTCATTATCCAGGAATTTCCATTTAATTGTTGAATATATCATGTTTTACTGAATTGTATCTGTATATGCAAAATGTGAAATGGATAGGAGAGAGTCCATAAAGAAATTTATAAGAGTATTTGAAAGGCTGGCTTTGTGTGGAACATTTGCCGTAGTTTGCAACACTGGGGTATATGTTAATGTCATATGTATTTATCATTCTCTAACTGATAAAAATTGTGATCAGGTTTATTTTAAATTATTATTTATTTATTATTTTAAATTATTATTTTTTTTTTAATCCTAAAAGATTATAAACCTCAGTTTTGAATGTAATGAAAGGTTAAGGAAAATGAAAGGAACATTTAAGAAGAAACAAGACTTTCATTTGATTTTACACATTTAAGATTGACAACATCAATCATTTGAATTTATATGATTCACAGCGAGGAAAATATTATCCGGTTTTAGTTCTAGAGGAACTAGTAATGATTGTTAAACATTTTATACAATGTTCAGACTTAACATCAGAAGTGCAGACAGGAAGCTATACATAGCGAGCATTTAGCATACTGTCTCTTCGTTTTCTTCAATCCCAATTCAAGATTAGCCAAAAATTATGACATGAAAATCTATGTTTTTGTAGATAGAAATATAGAAAATAGGTTTAGGAGTTGGCTATTTGGCCCATCGATCCTGTTCTGCCATTCAATATGATTGTGGCTCATGGATGTAAGGATCTTATTGAAAAATCCATTAAATGTTACAATCATGGTTCTTTTACTACCTTCAATAGAAGAGGGAGGAAAGGAAAACGGGAGAACTTCTTTTAAAGCAGTGAAAAGGGCACATTGATTTATGTTAAGTTCAACCAGCGCTATAAATGGTCTGTTCTCCAGAACTGATATCCTTTAATTTGAACATGAATCAAACACAACATTTCCAACTATTTCTGTCATATATTTTTGTTAATATTCCTTGTAGTGTAAAGCTACTTACATCTTGAATTTTCATGGCACAACCCAGGAAAAGCATTTCATACAAATACTTTGGACCTGCTACACATTGAAGTGCCTTGCAAATATACACATTCTCTAGCCTTATAGGATTGTCCTTCCATAAATGTGAACAATTGGAAACATACTTTGGATGCAACCAATTGGAAAGAAAAGGTGTACCAAAACCATTAACCCTTATAGCATTAATATATACCAACATTTTGGCCATCCTAACTTCTTGCTTTTTTGTTGGTATAAGGAATATTAAAGAGAAGAGCACATTTATTTTACACAATGACTTAGTCTTTCTTTTAGACGTAATTAACTTAAGGCAACAACTTTCAAATTTAACCAGAAGAAATTTCTGAATATTTAATTCTAGCCTACTGATTGCTATAAACACTGCACTAGTGATTTAGAAGTCATGTTCAGTGTCTTCTGGTTCACTGTGTATCAAATTATGATCATTTTCAAGGGCAGTTCATGAAAAATATCTCATCCAACATGCAGTGTCTCAGGGTTTCTTTTGTGATTCAAGATTGAAGGCCATTCAAATATATCTTTTAACATAACCAGTGTCATCAGGATTGTGAGGAATTTCTTTTGTTCCACCATCACAGGAATCTTCTCCCAGACCAATTGTAATTGGTAAATCCTCGTATTTAGCAACATTGATGTTTGTTTGCCAGTTGCATGTCCATTCTGTTTGTCTCAATCATGCTGTGTTAAATTTGGGATTATTCGTGAATTTTGAAATTGTAATTCTGAATACCAGGATCTAATCATTTATGCAAATCATGCTTGTAAAAATGCTACTTCTAATGTTTAATCAGTCTGACTAATGACTTTTAATCCTACTTTTTCCTCCATAGCTAGCTTGCTATTCACTCAGCTATTTGCCCCTTGACTCCATGTAGAGTCATACAGCGTGGAAACTACCCTTCAGTCCAACCAGTCCATGCCGACCATAATCCCAAACTAAAATAATCCTATTTTGCCTACACCTGGCCCATATCCTTCCAAACATTTCTTATTCAACTACTTATCTAAATGCCTTTTAAATGATATAAGTGTATTCACGTACACCACCTTGTCTGGAAGTTCATCCCACACATATGGTTTGATCCATTAATTTCTATCTTATTCACAGAATTGTAGACTTATTATGATGCAGTATGGGCCATTCAGTTCATTATGTCTGCACCAGCTCTCCAATAAGCTTGATGCCATTCACTTGCCTTCTGCCCACAGATATTTTCTAATCAACCTATTCAGAATTGATGTTACATACATCTGGGGCAGGTGAGATTTGAACCCAGGCCTCCTTGCTCAGTGGTAGAGGCATTACCACTGCACGACAAGAGCTCATCAATGCCTTCTGCCATGCCCTTGCACATTGTTCCTATTCATTAGTCATCCGGTATCCCCATGAATGCCTTCATTGATTCGGCTGCTACCACACTTCCAGGCAGTCCACTTCAGACTCGAACCACACATAATAAAATATTTTTGCACATCGCATTTGATGCATTTGCAAATCACCTTAACCTTGTGCCCTCTTATTCGTGATACTTTTACACGTGGGAACAGTTTCTCCCTATCTACTGAGATCATTCATGGTTCTGAAAATTTCTGCAAAATCTCCTCTTAACCATCTTCTCTCCAAGAAGAGAAGTCCCAATCTCCCCAATCTACCCTCATAACCTAGAATTGTTTTTTTTCCAAATCTCTTCTGCACTGTATCCACTGTGTTCACATTCTTCATATCATGTGACACCCAGAACTGTACACAGTGCTCCAGCTGAGAAGTAACAAATGCTTTCTATAAATTCAGCATAAGCTCCTTGCTCTTGTACTCTGTGCCTATACTAATAAAGCCCAGAATATAGTCGGCTTCACCAACTGCACTTCCCACCTGTCCTGATACCTTCAGTGGTCTAAGCACATATACAAACTAGACCTTATGCTTCTGCATTCCTTTAAGTATTTTATCCCGTCCTCTCATTTTTTTTCATGTTCTTTATGTCAAAGTGCATTGCTTACATTTATGTGCATTGAATTTCATCTGCCATCAATGTGCCTACTTCATTAACTGACCTTTGCTGTTTTAAAGCTCTGCACTATCCTCCTTACCAGTTACAATACTTTTGAAAAGGATCGTTGAAAACGAAAATAATCATCTCCTCTTACATACCTTGTCTGTTGGTTGATTTTCATTTTGGAATCTAAACTGACAACGCAGTTTATTTTCAGCTTCTAGTTACTATTATCACTACCCTTTGTTATTTATGTGTTTATGGACTATTATTTCTTTTTCTGTTTTTTCACAATTCAATTATTGGTTTCTCTTTACTTTTATTTTTAAACAGTTCTCCTAACTTTTTCCAACTCCTTCTTGCCTGTCCTTTGTTATTGTCACACTTAGTGTATGCCTTTTATTTTTCAACTTTTCCATTATTTCTTCTTTCAACCATGTTTCATTCTTTTTAGCTAGGTTGTTTCTGCTTTTAAACAGAATAGATTTCTCTTGGATTTTGCTCATTTTATGTTTCCAACTTTCGTTCCATCTTTTTGTCAATAAGTATTGTAAGTCTTAAGAGCAAATTAGTGCAGATGCTGGAATCTGTACTGAAAACAAAAAATGCTGGAGATCACAGCAGGTCAGGCAGCATCTATGGAGAGAGCGCAAGCTAATGTTTTGAGTCCAGATGACTCTTCACTTCAACCCTGATGAAGAGTCATCTAGACTCAAAACATTAGCTTGCGCTTTCTCCATGGATGCTGCCTGACCTGCTGTGATCTCCAGCATTTTTTGTTTTCAGTATTGTGAGTCTGTTTTACCAGTTTCAATCCCACTCATTAAAACAAACTTTTATTCAACTTATTGATTTGGTCATTCTCTTACTCATATTCTTCTCAATCCTTATCTTAAACCTCATGCTGTGAACTCTGTTGTCTGCATGTAGTTCTGTTCTGTTCTTTAATCGAGTTAAGAAAGGAGTTCTGCACAAATTGTTAAAAAAAACATATTGCCTGTGCTTCCTCCAATTCTCACTTTATTTGGGGGTAGTTAAAATCTTTCATGTCAATATTACTCAATTTATTCATTTCACGCATGCATTTCCAAATTTATCCCTCCAGTTCCTTTATCTAATATGGACGTCTGTACCATCGCCACAAATGAAACCGATCCTTCTTATCTTTAATTTCAATGTTTATGTATTTTGTTTATAATCTTCAGTTGCTTATATCTCTTTCTTTTCTGTTGTATTTTCTCTAATGAGTACAGTTACTCCAATCACCACCCCTTTCTCCCATTTCCTTTGTGATTATGCTATATTGAAATATTTAATTGGAAATCCTGTTCTTTGGTCTCAGACTAAAGAGGCACCAATTTAAGATTCAGATGAGAAAGAATTTCTTCTCTGAGGGTTGTGATTCTTGAGAACTCCTTGCCACAGGGAGCTGTGGGACTGAGTTCTTGTGTATATTTAAAGTTGATAGATTCTTGATCAATAGGCAATTAAGGGGTTATAGAGAAAATGCAGGAAAGTGGACGTGCCATGGTCTTACTGAAAGGTGGAGAAGGTTTGAGGGATGAAGAGCCACTCCTGTTTATCTTTCTTATGGCCTATGGTCTTATGTGGCCATACTTGAGTTGTTGCCACTATATCTGGTTTCTTGCTATAGATTATTGCTTCCAGTTGCCCAGTTTTATTTTGAACACTGTGCATGTTGCTGGAAGGCACTTTGGTTCATCTTTAATGGTTGTTTTTTTTTGCAGTGATTTTACATATCTGTTTTAGAACTAGATTTATTTCCACACTATTTGTTACCCTTGATCAGAACTTTACTTCTGCATCCAGTTCTTTTGTCTTCAGATTTATATTATTGTAGGTCCTATAGTTCTGTCAGCAGTCCATGTTTATCTTTGCCACCAGGATTACTTGTGCTAGTCCTGTTCAGGCGGAGCTTGCCTCTCCAATACAGTTCCCCCCATTCCCATACTGGAGTCAGTGTCCTTCAGAAACTAAATATTTCAGCCACGTATTTATCTTCAACTCCACATGTTCTTCTGACTTTGTGTCAAATGTAATAGTTGTGGCCAGGTATTATATTTGGTTTCAGCATCCCTTTTTTAGGGAGGGAATAATTGGGTGGTTTTTCACCAATCACGAATCAGTTACCATGTGTTTTACTTTGTGGATATCAGGTGCAAATGAGGTTAGGATAAGTTGAGATGTCCTTCATGGCACAGGAAAAAATAACGTTTGTATGTGAATATTGGCTACTTGACTAATTATCTTAGAAATAAGACATGTATCCAAAATAGAATTGCATTTAAAAAATCACTTAAGTTTAAATAGTAGATTTCAGAGCATCATCTGTACAGAAATAATTTATAGCATTATTATTTGACCTGCATAAATAATTGGTGAGCTTCATACTATAAGTAAATGGCAAAGTAATAAAGAATGGTCTTAACTTATAATAAGTGTATTACTTAAACTATTTGGGAATCTCAAACCTCAAAACTACTTATTTTCATCTACAAAACAAAGGCTTCTGGTAGAACCTCTTGTATCTTTAGCCACGGTGTATTTTAAGAATTAGTTGTTGAACAAATTGACCTCTTTGAGTCAATTACATCAATTGATGTGAAGCTCTTGACGTGACTAATTGTCATTCAGAAAGTGCTGGTTTCAGCTCAGACGTGAGTGTATGGTATAGGTTATTGATTTAGGATAGCTACCCCTCCCTTTAGTAATTTTATTGCCTTTTCTTCACACTCCTGTGATCATGTACATTGCTAACTGCCAAGCAGTAACCCACATTTACTGGCATATGTTTAAGTTCTAACTTTCATTTGTACAACTTTAGTTCTTCTTCTTTGAGTTGTGAGAGTTTGGGAGTTATCATGGGCTGATCAATATAATCCACTGATAATAAAGATAATTTCTTAATCTAGGTTTGTAGCAGGATAGAAGTTGATCATATATAACCCAATTTTCCTTTTATTTATTCTCTCATGGACTGTATACATTGCTGGTTAGACCAATGTTCATTGCCCTTGAGGTGATGTTGGCCACATTCTTGACTTGTTACATCTGCATGGTGAAGGTATGCCCACAATGGTGTTAGGAAGGGAATTCAGGATTTTGATCCAGTGGTAGTGAGACACTGGTGATATAGTTCCATGTTAGAATGTGGTGTATGAGGAGAACTTTTAAGTAATGGTGATCCCATGTACTTACTGCCTTTGTTCTTCTATATGGTAACTGTCACATGTTTAGAAGATTTTATTGGAAGATGTTGCAAGTTTAGGAGTCTGATTAATCCATTGATGACACTGCACAACTATGTCCATTGTGTGACATATGTCTTTGTTTTTGCAAAAACAAGCCTGCACAAATGTTGTCACCTGCAGTTTCCCCAAGGAGGAAGCTTACGAACAGAAAGCTTCATGATCGCTAAGGTGTCACACTCAGCCCATTCCAAGCCAGGTCTTTCTATAAACAGGTCTCCTTGGTTCAAAAAGGATGTTGATAGAAAAAAACAACTTAAGCTAAGAGTAGTCCAGTTTCTGTTAGATACTGCTGTTTATCTGACTTGTTCTATGATTTTTTTAAACCTTCTTCTATACAGTCTTATCCTTTATGCTTATTGGAGCTAGGGTCATTTTGCTCTGAATTAAGGAAAATCAGTATACCAATATACTATAGTTTATTTAGCACATTTTTTTAAAGTTAGAATGTAAAGATTGGAACAAGGACGTCTATTCAGTTCATGAAGCTCATTTATTCCTTGGATGTTTAATAAGCTTTTTATTAAAGTAAATTGGTTTGTTAGAATTCTGTTCCAAACCAGTCTCTGATGAAATAAAAATATAAACTGCCAGAGAACTCAGCACTCTGGCAACATCTGTAGAGAGAGAGAAATAAACAAAAATAAAATTCAAGTCCAATTTGACTACTTCAGGACTGAAGCGGGCTGGAAAAGGTGGAGGAACAACATCTCATTTTCCATTCAGGCATTTTAGTCCTTATAGTTTTCAATATTGAGTTCAGCAACTGCAGATCATGAACTTCATTCTGCATTTTAATTAACCCCTCTGGTGCAATGCTATGCACATTGTTCAAGATGTGTCCACACTGAGCAATGAGTTGGAAATTTAAAATAGACTTGTTTGATCCAAGTCTGCATGAATGTGTCTCCCAATTCTTCACTAATCTTGATGAATATAGTTTCCCATCAACTATTTTCCTTGAGTGACGTGAATCATACATACTTTATATCCTGTTCCCAGCTGAGCTATTGGATAGTTATGTAGAGGTCATTTGTATGATTCTTGCTCAAAGATATATTTTCATTGAAAGATTTGTGATGTTCCTCAGAACCATGGTGATTTATTTTAGCCCTCCTTAAACATTGTGTTTCCCCTTGCACCAGTTCTTGACACGCAGTTTGCTTTTATTTTGTGGAACTTCATTCAAGCTTATCCATTTATTACAATTTGTGCCATTTACTTATCCAGCTTTTGTTCCATCTGTGGTAAATTGCAATTAATTCCACAAATCTTAATCTTTTTTTAAAATTCAATGAATGTCAATGTTTTTGATTTTTAAAAAAAAATCAAACTTCTGTTCATTCATTTGAGGTTATTAATTATTGTCTGTGATAAATTCATTGCTAAATATTAAGTTAAATGTAGCTTCAGCCTCAGTATCTCTTTACATGTGTTAAGTCATTCCTTATTTTTGTGACTTTCTACCTACATCCATTGCAATATTTTGTTTCTTCCAGATTTGTTTATGATTTGATTTTTTTAATTCTACCATAATAAAGTACAATACCTGTTTTCCAAAAGCAAAAATCCGTGCATACAAAAAATCTTAAATTTAGAAAATGGTGAAGATGCTCAATTGATAAAGTCATAGAGATGTACAGTATGGAACAGATTCTTTGGCCCAACTTGGCCATGCCAATTAGATATTCTAAACTAATCTAGTCCCATTTTTCAGATTTAGCCCAAATCCCTCTAAATCATTCCTATTCATGTACCCATCCAGATGCATTTTAAATGTTGTAATTGTACCAGCCTCCACCACTTCCTCCGGCAGCTTATTCTATACACGCTTCACCCTCTGCAAGAAAAAGTTGCCCCTTAGGTCTCTATTAAACCTTTCCTCTCTCACTTCAAACCTATGAAGTCTAGTTTTGGGCTCCCCCACCCTGGGGAAAAGACCTTGTCTATTTAGGGAGAAAGTGAGGTCTGCAGATGCTGGAGATCAGAGCTGAAAATGTGTTGCTGGAAAAGCGCAGCAGGTCAGGCAGCATCCAGGGAACAGGAGAATCGACCTTTCGGGCATAAGCCCTTCTTCAGGAAGGGCTTATGCCCGAAACATCGATTCTCCTGTTCCCTGGATGCTGCCTGACCTGCTGCGCTTTTCCAGCAATACATTTTCAGCTTCAACCTTGTCTATTTAGCCTATCTATGCCCCTCATGATTTTATAAATCGCTATAAGGTCACTCCAGTCTCTGATGCTGCAGGGAAAGCAGCCCCAGCCTTTTCAGGCTCTCCCAGTTGCTCAAAAGGTATAATTCCAGCAATATATTTTTGTCACTTTTTTCTGTGCCCTTTCAAGTTTAACAACATCTTTCCTAATACAAATCAGAATTGAATGCAGTATTTCAAAAGTGGCCTAACCAATGTCCTAAACAGCCACAGCATGAAATCCCAACTCCTTTACTCAATGCAGTGACCAATGAAGAAAGCGTACCAAACACCTTCACTAAATAAATACAGAAAGAATTGCGGATGCTGTATATCAGATACAAAACCAGACATTGCTGGAAAAGCTCAGCAGGTCTGGTAACATGTGTGAAGAGAAATGAGAGTTAATGTTTCAGGTCCGGTGACCCTTCCTCAGACCCGAAACATTAACTTTGATCTCTCTTCACATATGCAACCAAACCTGCTGAGCTGTTCCGGCAATTTCTGTTTGTGTACCTTCTTCACTACCCTGTCTACCTCAACACTATCTTCAATGAACTCTGAACCTGCACCCCAAGGTCTCTGTGCGGCAACACTCCACAGGACCCTACCGTTATGTGTATAAATCCTATGCTGATTTGCTATTTCCAGAATGCAACACATCACATTTATCTAAATTAAACTCTATCAGCCACTCTTCGGCCCAAGGTCTGATTGTACCCTGAGATAATCTCCTTCACTGTCCACTACACCAACAATTTTGGGGTCATCTGCAAATTTAATAACCATTTCTCCTATCTTGGCATCCAAATCATTTATGTAAATGACAAAAAGCAGCAATACCAGCACAGATCCATCCGGCACAGCACTGGTCACAGCCTGCAGTCCAAGAGACAACCCTCCACCACCACCCTTTCTCTCCTACTTCAAGCCAGTTTTGTATCCAAATGGCTACTTCTCCCAGGATTCTGTTTGCTCTAACCTTGCTAACCGGTCTACCATGCAGAACCTTGTTGAAAGCCTTGCCGAAGTCCATATAGACAATGTCCATGACTTAGCCTTCATCAATCTTCTTCATCACTTCTTCAAAAGACTCAAGGCATTGATGGAGAGGTTCTGTACATCCTCATGTTTCTCATTCCTCAGCTAATGATCAGCTGCTATCAAAAGTTCTTTTTTAATTGGTTGTTATTACCATTCCTGTCTGCAAACTGCTGTTGATACAATGATAATTATCATTTAGATGTGTGTCTCCGTATTTACAGAACTTTGTTTCATCCTCATCCTTTGGGAATATAGCACTATGGATTGATTAAAATTGTTCTCTGCATTTTTATCATTCTCACGGTATATTGTAGCTGAAAAATTCAGGCTGCCAGTGTTTTCAAAGCTTCAAATCTGCTTCTAATTTAGCTATCATCATGTGAAATCTCTCATCTCATCCGCCACCTTTTTCCATAATTGTTTAAATTTGATTCTCCATACAGCATCTTCTGAATTTTCTTAATCACTCAATATTCCATGACCTTTGTCCCTTCTAAATACACTCAAAATAGAATTAGAATTACATTTTATTGTTGCGTGTACTCACGTATAGGAATACATAGAATCATAGAATCCCTACAGTGCGGAAGAAGGGACTGAAGAGAGCTAGGAGGGGGCACGAGAAAGCCTTGGCAGGAAGGATTAGGGAAAACCCAAAGGCGTTCTACACATATGTGAGGAATAAGAGAATGATCTAAGAGAGGAAGGGCTGATCAGGGATAGTGGAGAGAATTTGTGCCTGGAATCTGAAGAGATAGGGGACGCCCTAAATGAATTTTTTGCTTCAGTATTCACTAGAGAGAGGGACCTGGTTGATAGTGAGAACACAGTGGACTATGTTAATAGGCTTTAACAGATTAATATTAAAGAAGTGGATGTGTTGGAAGTTCTACGAAGCATCAAGATAGCTAAGTCTCCAGGGATAGATCAAATTTGCACAAGATTACTACCGGAAGCGAGGAATGAGATTGCTGCACCTCTGGCAATGATCTTTGCATCCTCACTGTCCACGGGAATTGTACCAACTGATTGGAGGGAGGCAAATGTTGTTCCTCTGTCCAAGAAAGGGAATAGGAATCCCTGGGAATTATAGACCAGTCAGTTTTACATATGTGATAAGCAAGGTACTGGAAAGGATTCGGAGAGATAGGATTTATGACTATTTGGAAAAACATAGTTTGATTAAAGGTAGTCAGCATGGCTTTGTGAGGAGCAGGTCATACCTTGCAAGCCTTATTGAGTTCTTTGAGGATGTGATGAGACAAGTTGATGAAGGTCGAGCAGTGGGTGTGGTGTATATAGATCTCAGTGAGGCATTTGATAAGGTTCCCATGGTAGGCTCATTCAGAAAGTTAGAAGATGTGGGATACAGAATTGGCTGGCCCAAAGAAGACAGCAAGTCATAGTAGATGGAAAGTATTCCTCCTGGAGGTCGGTGACCAGTGGTGTCCCGCAGGGATCTGTTCTTGGGCCTCTGATCTTTGTAGTTTTTATAAATGATTTTGATGAAGAAGTGGAAGGCTGGGTTAGTAAGTTTGCTGATGAAACAAAGGTTGGTGGTGTTGTAGATAGTGTTGAGGGCTGTTGCAGGCTACAACAAGACATTGACAGGGCGCAGAGCTGGGCTGAGAAGTGCCAGATTGAGTTCAACCTGGATAAATGCAAAGTGATTCATTTTGGAAGGTCGAATTTGAATGCTGAATACAGGGTTAAAGACAGGATTCTTGGTAGTGTGGAGAAACAGCGGGATCTTGGGGTCCACATACATAGATCCCTCAAAGTTGCCACCCAAATTGATAGGATTGTTAAAAAGGTATATGTTGTTTTGACTGTCATTAACAGAGGGATTGAGTTTAAGGGCTGTGGGGTTTTGCTGCAGTTCTGTAAAACTCTGCTTAGACCACACTTGGAATATTGTGTCCAGTTCTGGTTACCACTTTATTGGAAGGATGTACATGCTTTAGAGAGGATGCAGAGGAGATTTACCAGGATGCTGCCTGGATTGGAGAGCTTGTCTTATGAAGAGAGGTTGAGTGAGCTCAGGTTTTTCACACTGGCGAGAAGAAGGAAGAGAGGTGACTTGATAGAGGTGTACAAGGTAATGAGAGGCATAGACATAGTAGATAGTCAGAGACTTTTCCTCAGGGCAGAAATGGATGTCACGAGAGGTCATAATTTTAAAGTGATTGGAGGAAGGTATAGGCAAGATGTGAGGTAGGTTCTTTTCACAGAGACTGGTGCGTGCGTGGAATACACTGCCATCGGTGGTTTTAGAGTCAGAGACATTAGGGACATTTAATTGACTGCTGGACAAGACATGAATGGCAGTAAATTGAGGGGTTTGTTGGTTAGATGGATCTTAGATTAAGATAAATGGTTGGCATTACATTGTGGGCCAGAGGGCTGTACTGTTCTATGTTCTTAAGGCTATTCAGCCCATTGAATCACACCAGCCCTCCGAAGAGCACCTCACCCAGACTCACCCCACCTTTCAGAGGAAACCCAAACAGACACAGCGATAATGTGCAAACTCCATATAGACAGTCGCCCAAGATGGAATCAAACTCAGGTCACTGGCACTGTAAGGCAGCAGTGCTAACCACCAAGCTACATGCTGCCCACAGGGGCCATAGCAATAGTCATAGGGGTTCCATAATCAGAGGATCAGACAGACATTTCTACAGCATGTAACTTAACTCCAGGAGTGTGATAGAATACTCCCCACTTGCATGGATGGGTGCAGCTTCAACAGCTGGTTACTATCCAGGACAAAGCAGCCCACTTGATTGGATCACATCCACAAATATGGACTTTCTTCACCACCAATGCTCAGCAGCAGCAGTGTGTATCATCTACAAGATGCACTGCAGAAATTCACCAAAGATCCTTTGACAGCACCTTCAAAACTAATGGCCACTTCCATCTAAGAGGACAAGGGCAACAAATACATGGGAACACCGTCAGCTGCATATTCCCCTCCAAACCAATCAGCATTATAACTTGGAAGTTTATTACTATTCTTTCACGATGGGTCAAAACCCTGGAACTCCCTTCCTAATAATATTTTGGATCCACCTCCAGTAGATGGATTTAAGCGATTCAAGCGGACCTTCTCAAAGGTAACTGGAGTGGAGGGGGGAGAGGGAGAAGACACACGACACCTCAAGAAGCAAGGAGGGGGAATGACAAAATGCTGGTAGGCCAGATTAGGGAGAATCCCAAGATATTCTGCAGGTTTATAATGGGGAAAGAAAATAACCAGGGATAGGGTAGGGACCAATTGGGCAATTGGTGCGTGAAGCTGGAGGATGTTAGTAGAGTGTTAAATGAATACTTCACAATTGTCTTTAATTGCGAGAAGGAGGATGCAAGTAAAAAATTCAAGAAGGATGGACTGTGAAGTTCTGGGAAGATTGATATAAGAATCAACAAGGTATTGGAAGTTTTGACAAATTTAAAAGTGTCAAATCCCAAGATCCAGATTACTTTTATCCTTGGCTGCTGTGGGAGATGAGGGAGGAAATTACATGAGCCTTGACCCAAATTTCAAGAAGATATAAACAGAATGGTCAGATATGCAGATCAGTAGCAGATGCAATTTAACCCTGATAAGTGTAATTTTATAGTGTAAGGATATAGATCAGTTGGAAGCATGGGCAGAAAAAATGGCAGATGGAGTTTAATCCGGACAAATGTGAGGTGATGCATTTTGGAAGGCCAAGTTAGGTGGACATTATATAGTGGATGGTAGAACCCTTGGGACTATCGATGTGCAGAGGGATCTGAGTTTGTAGATCTAAAGATCACTGAAGGTAGTAGTGCAGGTAGGTAAGGTAGTAAAAAAGGCTTATGGCATGCTAGCCTTCATTGGAAGGGGCATTGAGTATAAGGATAGACATGTTATGCTACTGTTTTATAGAACTTTAATTATGCCACACTTGGAATATTGCGTTCAGTTCTGGTCACCATACTACCAGAAAAATGTGGATGCTTTGGAGAGGGTACAGAAAAGGTTTACCAGAATGTTGCCTGGTCCGGGGGATTTTAGCTATGAAGAAAGGTCAGATAAATTGAGTTCGTTTTCATTGGAACTCAGGAGGTTGAGGGATGACCTGATAGAAGTTTATAAGATTGTGAATGGCCTAGATAGAGTGGAAAATATGAGGCTTCTTCCCATGCTGGAAAGGTCAATTATTAGGGGACATAGGTGCAAGGGGAAGTTTAAACAAAATGTGCAAGGCGCATTTTTCACACAAAGGGTTGTCAGTGCCAGGAATGTGCTGTCAGAGGAGGTGGTGAAAGCAGACACAATAGTAGCATTCAAGAAGCACCTGGACAAATCAGTGAATAGGAAGGGAATAGAGGGATACGGATCCTGCAAGTGAAGACAGTTTTGGTATGGAAGGGCAAAATGTATTGGCGCAGGCTTGGAGGGCCCAAGGGCCTTTTCCTGTTGTGTATGATGCACTTTGGAAGCAGGAACAAGACAAAGGAGTATAGAGTCATAGAGATGTACAGCGTGGAAACAGACCTTTCGTTCCAACCCGTCCTGAGTACTCGATGAATGCAATTCACTAGGAAGCTCAGAGAAACAGAGGGATCTTGGGATGTTTGTCCACACATCCCTGAAGCTGGCAGGGCAGGTTAATAGGGTAGATTAAAAAAAGCAATATAACTGCTTGCCTTTTTCAATTGTGTCATAGATTATAAGAGCAGGGAGGTCATGTTGAAGATGTACAAGACTTTTGTTAGGCTTTAGCTAGAGTACTGTACATAATTTGTTCACTGCACTATAGTAAGGTTATTATTGCACTGGGGTGGGTGCAAAGGAGATTCACCAGGCTGTTGCCAGGGATAGAGCATTTCAGCAATGAGGAGAGTCTGGATAACCTTGAGTTGTTTCCTTTGAAGCAGGCAAGTTTGAGGGGTAACCTAATAGAAGTGTATAAAAATATGAGGGGCATGGACAGGGTGAATAGAAAGTACCTGTTCCTCTTAGTTGAAGGGTGAATAAAATGGAGATATAATTTTAAAGTGAAAGGCAGGAGATTTAGAGTGGATTTGAAAAAAAATGTTTTCCCACTGCCTGGGAGGATAAAAGAACAAATAAAATTTCAGCACAGGGACAGACCCTTCAGCCCTCCAAGCCTGCACCAATCCAGATCCTCTATCTAAACCTGTCACCTATATTCTAAGGATCTGTATTCTCCTGCTCCCTGCCCATTAACGCACCTATCTAGATACATCTTAAATGACGCTATCGTGCCCGTCTCTATACCACCTCCACTGTCAATGTGTTCCAGGCACTTCCCAGTCTCTGCGTAAAGAACTTATCACGCATATCTCCTCGTGGCCCCTAGTAATTGAGCCCCCCACTCTGGGAAAGAACTTCTCCTCAGTCAGGTCCCCCCTCAACTTCTGTCTTTCTATTGAAAATAATCCTAATCTACTCAACCTCTCTTCATAGCTAGCACCTCCATCCTAGGCAACACCCTAGTGAACCTCCTCTGCACCATCTCCAAAGCATCCACATTCTTTTCGTAATGTGGTGACCAGAACTCTGCGCAGTATTCCAAATGTGGCCAAACCAAAGTCCTATACAACTGTAACATGACCTACCAACTCTTGTACTCAGTACCCAGTCTGATGAAGGAAAGTGTGCTATATCCTTTCTCGACCACTCTATTGACCTGCATTGCCTGAACACCCAGATCTCTCTGTACATTAAGTTTCCCCAGGGTTTTTACATTTACTGTAGAGTCACACCTGAATTGGATTTTCCAAAATGCATAACCTCGCATTTGCTCGGATTGAACTCCCTCTGCCGTTTCTCTGCTCAACTCTCCAATCTATCTATATTCTGCTGCATTCCCTGACAGTCCCCTTCACTATCTGCTACTCCACCAATCTTAGTGTCATCTGCAAACTTGCTCATCAGACCACCTATACCTACCTCCAGTTCATCCAGATATTTGAGGTGGGAAATCTCAAGACCTTTAAAAAATAATTGGATGAATACTTGAAGTGCTATACCATTCAAGGCTATGTATCTAGTGTAGGCAAGTGAGATTGGTGTAGTTAATAGTGTATTTTTGATGGTATAGACTTGATAGGCTGAAGGGTTCTTCTTTACTCTATAATTCTATGGTTCTAGAAGTTGATATATTTTGATTATCAATATACAGAAGGTTATAGGGATATCATGGGTAAAAGGCATTGAAATGTTCCGTCAGCAACAAAAGTATTAAATGGTGGAATGGGTTCAACAGACTAATGTTGAGACTGTGTTGCTGGAAAAGCACAGCAGGTCAGGCAGCATCCAAGGAACAGGAGAGTCAAAGTTTCAGGCAAAAGCCCTTCATCAGGAACATCGACTCTCCTGTTCCTCGGATGCTGCCTGACCTGCTGTGCTTTATCAGCACTACACTCTCAACACAGTAAAACATCTCTACTGCTGAATTCAAAGCCTCTTGCAATAAGGCCAACATACCATTTGCTTATTTACTTTGAATGTACTCATTTTACTTCCACTGGTGTGCAAGGACACACAGATCCCTTTGTACATCCACATTTCCCATTATGTCACCACTTATATAATATTCTGCCATTCAGCTTTTCACAGTGAAGTGATATAACTTCACATATATCCGTGAGTACTGTGAAAAGTGTACAAAGTTGCCATTCTCTGCTGCCATCTTGGCTACAAAATCAGAATTAAGAAAACACAGAAAAATAAAAATAAAGAGCCAAAAGGTAAGAAAACATCTGAATCTTAAAGTCTAAAGTCTTATCTCCATAAAATTGTTTGGAATGTTCAGCCACCGATACAGGCACCCAGGCCTAGCCACAGCCTGGGATAGGTGGAATGAGGAAGAAAGCATTGCTGGATCTGGTTCTGGGGAATGAGATAGATTAAGCTTCAGATGGGGAATATGTGGAGATTAGTGATCATGGTATCATTAGGTTAATGACAGAAAAAGTCCAAGAGCACTTAATTAGTAGAGGGTCAGCTTAAGTGGGTGAGAACAGATCTCATCCAGAGGTTCACAGACAGAACTGTAACAGAGTAATATGCTGCCTCTAAACTGGAGATGGTTTGGATAAGGTTGAGATATATTTCCATAAAAGGGAATGCCATGACAAATAAATCCAGAGCCTCCTGCATGATAAAAGCAAGACAGAAAAGGAGTGCACACGACAAATGTCAGGTTATTATATATGAGAACATCGCTTAAAGAGAACTTTCAAAGAATAAGTGAATAAAAGAAAGGAGTGGTATATGAGAAGAGACTGACAGCTAACATACAGGAAGTCTTCCATAGGTGAAAAATTGTACAAGACAGGAAAAGACAATTATGAACCAAAAACGATGTTTATGTTTAGAGGCAACGGGGCCTAGCTGAGATACTAACTGAGTGATCATGCTATCAAATAGCAATTTTGATGACTGACCAGGTTTATTTTCCTGTTGAAGTTTCCTAGGCTATCCCAATGATAGTGACAGAGGTTTGGGCTAAATTGTGGAACTTAATAAGCATAAGCACACATACCAAGTGAAGTATTGAACATTAATTGCAGAATTCACTCAATGTTTTCCTTCCTTGTCTGAGCTTCATTCAATGGTTGCTTCTCTAACCAAACACAAAGTAAGTTTATAAAAGTTAAAGAAAAACAGACAAATTTGCAACTGTTCAAATTGACATATTTCCCTCTTGGAATAGGACCAACTGATGGAGCATATAAATCTCAATCGCTACAATATTCTGTAATCCTCATTGACTCAATATTAAGAATCATCTTCATTTTGTGTTGTATTTGTCAGAGTGCTTCCACTGCATCATTTCTGCTTCATCCAAGGGTGGTTATGTGGGCAAGTGTACAAACATTTCTGACTACGTTGCTTATTTTTTGGCTCTGATTTTATGGATACTATTCATAGTAATATATAATGTTGAAAAATCTCAGCGTCTAATTCTTGAATTTTTAAAAATGATTATAACCTTGTGGAATAATTCCATTATATTTCATTTTTAATCATGAATTTACAAGCAATTACTTATTGAATTATAAATATTTTGTAATAGATATATAAATAGCTGTGCTCAGACATGTTAAAATTGATTAAGTAAAGGTACGTATTTTACTTTAGAAGTGCAGGAGTTTTTCCTGTGTAATGCTGTGGGGATTCACCACTTTTATATTTTCAAGAAATGTCATTGCATGATGTAAACCCGTCACCAAGACCATTTGGCAGGTGTATTGTGGTTTTACTTGCTTTAACTGATGCATCAGGCTCTGAACTGCAGCTATGCCCTCATGTGGGATTGCAATTAACCTTGAGGCTCAGCGTTCCGATGGTTCTGTCACAATGATGCTGCTCATCTCCCCATGGTACAGCAAGACAGTGAACAATAATGCTCAGCTTTCAGTTTCCCTTCCTCTCTTTACCCATAAAGTCATTCTGTTACATGAGCAGTCAGTTTACTGCTAATTTTACTCTTTTAAGGATGTTCAGGGAGAGGAGATTTAACCACACCATGTTAGTCTGCCTCTGCAATCCCATTGAGAATTTAAATACATGACTGAATATTTCTCTTTTCTCTGCATTATCCAATATTTTGGAAAGTATTTACCATTGATATAGATATTATAGGACATCTGTTTTGCATTAAATATTAATCTGTTAACTACTTCATTAAATTCTTGAATAACCTTAACTTTGTTTGTATGGTAATTATTAATGGCATTATATATAAAAATGTCCTTATAAGATTGGTTTACACTTATCTACTGAGGTAAAGATACCATCAGGTCTCTGATGTTTTGAGTCAGGATCACATGTTCAATTTGTGGTAGGACTCAAGTCAATTACAATTTTAGATTAAGGCTGTAAGTTTGTTTTACAAGTTTCATACGGTTTATTACGTTTGTCACAATAAGTACAAAATATTTTTTCATAATAAAACAATGATTCATTCAGTTCTCTTCATACACTAGCTTGTGACTTCTGACCGACCAGGTGCTTATCCCTTGTTCTCTTAACAGAAGTTGCTGTCCTGTTATCTTCCCTGGGTGTCTGGTTGCTAAAGATTATGGCCACTACCCCTGAGCATAATCAGTAGAACTTATGAACTCTAGTTTGGCTTACCACTTGATGACTGGCACATGATCAATCTCAGATTGGCAGGGCAGTGTGTGCCCAACTACTGGTTGGTTTCTTAAGGATAATAGTCATCTTACTAATACCAGTTCCAACTATTTTCTCACCAATTCCTTAAGGTATTTGTTATTTATAGGCACATGTTTTTCCTATGGTTTTTCCCTATTAGTGGAAAATCACAAACTTAGTAAGTTAAGAAGGCATTACCAGATTAATCTGTGTCTGCTGAGGAGAAATGATATCATATTTTAATGATTAGGAATTTCCCAAATGTATAACTAATTAAATTAATGTTCTTGAGAATTCCAAAACCTTACCAATATCTTTCAGTTGAAAGAACCATTTGTTCATGTGTGACTTCAGAATCAGTGCTGTTACCTGGAACAGATTAATTGAAAAGTCATTTCCTTTGTTCTCCATAGCAGTCGGAGTCATGTGATAAAGAATCAAGCGTTATTGCTATATTGACACTGAACAGCCCAGATTATTTTAAGAAATAATTATGCAGCACAATTTACAGGACTTAAATCCAAATTAATGCAGTTCCAAAATTAAGCCAATTTAAACACAAAACTGTGTCTCTGAATAAAAGGTTTTACTTCAAAGCATCTTCACATTTGTTCATCTACATTTATGTGTTTGTGCTATAAAAACAAGCCTCCATCATTTGTTTATTTTGCCCTGAACTGATGTGGCACTCCACTCAATACACGGCTTGATTCATAGACAAACCATTTTTTTCCATTGAACATAACTGAGCAGAATACAATATTCATACTTTATTTGCTAACCAATTACACATTCAATCTATAAATATTGAGAAATAACCTCAATCCTGCAATGACTACTCTGTTGAAAAATATCAGCAACTGCGTCCCTCCAAACAGAGAAGTCTTTAATTTGCATCCGAGCATGTTTCACCCAATGAAGTCAACTTGAGTTGTTTGCCTGCAGTTGAAGCATTTTTTGCCTCACAACTTTTTCATTTTCTTCCATGAGCCTGTGTTTTACTACTTTTGACAATTAGGTCCAAATGTCCTCTTTGAATATTGTTTAGGCCAAGCTTGATTCTCTTTCTAACAATGTTAATTTAGTTTGAAGCATTTTGAATTTTTGAAATCACTTATTCCCAATTTTTTTTAGACCATTGTCAGCTCACACTTAAGCAGTGGTGATAATCTATGTCTAAATTCTTCATCTTCTAACAAGTCCACTGGAGCGCTTTTTCTATCCTTTGGCTTATCTTTTGGTTTTGACATTCCCATTTTATTAGAACTCTCTTTGCTTTTACGTTAGCTGGTATCTCTCTTTTACTATTCTTTCATATATTCACCACTTGCTTCCTGAGGTGAGGATATTTCCCAAGAGTTTAATGGAATGGTGCTATCCAAGGTACTGCATGAATTGAACCTGACTGGATGTACAGTAGTCCCCCACGTACCCGTGGAGAATATATTCCAAGACTTACCGCGGAAGCCTGAAACCACGGATAGGAGCGAACCCATTGATTTAAATGGAAAATTTCTCTTCCCGGCAGCCTCCTGTTCCCTGGTTTTGGCATGTTCCTTCAATGTGCTCGGGCCTCAGTAAATCACGGGAACAGGACCGCAGATATGGGGGTCACCCTGTATTTGAGTGAGGGAAAATCATCTGAGGCAACCCAAGAATAACTCTGACAGCAACCTGGGAGCAAGTTATTCTATCATCCTTGAAATAACTCCACAAAGGCCAGAATCACATCATCAAGTCATCCTTTATTTACACATGAACAGTCCTTGACTAGAGTGCTGTCTCATACAGAGTCAGGCGCTAGACTGTATCTCCAACATTAAATTTTGTTATGTCAGCCAGGGGTCTCTGATTGGACCAGACTAATAGCCCCAATCAGGGAACTCCTATTCTATGATGTCCTGCTGGCTGACCTTGTTACAATCACTACATTTCTCTTGTCAAAATCAACAGAAAGAAAAGTAAAGTAATATAAATTTCAACTTCTTCCTGTCTGACCCATAATTTCATTGAAGCATCCCTCATATGTGATGACCTAGATCCTATGCTGATGTTATTCCATGGTTCAGCAACTAGGGCTTTCTACATATAGTTGCAGTAAATTTATAGCACAGAAACAAGCTGTTCAATTCAACTCTTTCATGGCAGTTTTTATGCTCCACGTGAACATCTTCCCACTGTACATCATCTACTTCTATCAGCAGATTTATTTACTGTTACTTTTTTCTCTCTTGCCAACTTAACTAGCTCCTCCTTGAAGGCATTTCTACCATTTGCATGAATATTGAGCAAGCATCACTATTTTTATTTAACAGCACTTTTTCACAGTTTCCTTTGTTATTCAGTGATAGTAGACTATCCAACAAGAGCTGGTGTATTAGCTCTGCACAATAATGATATCATCCAATGACCAAAGCAGGTTTACTCATTAACAGTCACCAGTGGGAACCCTGGCCCAGCTCTTTTGCACCTAAAACCTCAAGCAATGACACTAATTGAAAGACCTTTAAGTAGGCTCTATCTATTTAAATATAAGATAGAAAGGTACCCTGGCACCTTTCTGTTCTGTATGACTCACTGGATAAATCTTTAGACCCATAGGAATAGCTGTATTTCTTAAGTTTTTGACCTTGGGTGAAATCTTCTGCTGTCGAGTCTGGTCCAGTGTCAGTCATGGAAATACTTCTGTTTGGGCTCAGGTTTCTTTATGTAATCATATGATCTCCATTCATTACATATACATGTTTGAGGTGAAGGACAAATCTCACAGATCAAGGTGGAAGGAACCTAGGACCAAGGGATCTTCTAAGGTCGAAGACCAGGCCACCAGAATTAAAGGACACCAGGTCTCTGCAAACCTGGACCAGAAGTTCAGATTATGTTTATGACCCTTAACACTTGGCTGATGTGTCCCACAGTTCAACGAAGCTTTGCTACACCATAGCTGGTAGAAGTGCACTTTTACTTATCCCAGCTTCTTGTATGCATGAGCTGATAGATGTGAACAATGGTAGGGATTGATCTCTTCAGCATTTTCATTGCAATCCTCTTATCATTGCTGCATTGCACATCAACAGATGCCCTTCATCTGACACCTTCCTACATTTTCTCATATTGCTTGGATCTTGATATCATGAGAGCAAATATATTGCAATGTGTGCCCCTCCATCAAGGAGGAGAACACAACTGAGGATGGTGCTCACACAGTTGATATATTTTTAATGGGTTTGCCTTTAGTCAATCCATGGAATACAATAACTCATGTCACCTGCAAAAGCCTCTGTCCAATTTCACTGTTTCCTCTCAGTGAGTCAGGAGAAAATTCATCACCACCTTCTTTCCTCAAAGCATCCACCAAATCGTCCTCCCTCCCCCCACCCATAACCATCTCCAGGTTAGGAGACTTCCTGTGAGGGACATCCTGACCCTTGGATCCCCCATTATCAAAGCTACCCATTCCTCCCACCTTTAGTGATATTTATAATCATAAAGACTTTGGTGTATAAGCCTTTTGTAGGCCAGTATTGCAAAAAAAAGAAGAGGAAATTAACCAGAAAGTTAAAAGAACTTTATACTTTCTCGAAGTAAAGGAGGGTAAAAGGACTGCCTAATGGAAGGATGAATATTTTTAGAGCTATAATAAAACGTAGAACATAGAATATGACAGTGCAGTACAGGCCCTTCGGCTCTCAATGTTGTGCACCCTGTGAACCCAGTCTGAAGCCCATCTAACTTACACTATTCCATTCTCATCCAAATGTTTATCCAATGACCATTTAAATGCCCGTAAAGTAGGCAAGTCTACAACTGTTGCAGACTGAGTAAAGAAACTACCTCTGCCATATATCTATCACCCCTCAATTTGAAGCTATGCCCCCTCATGCTCACCATCACCATCCTAGGAAAAAGGCTCTCACTGTCCACCCGATCTAACCCTCTGATTATCTTATAAGTCTCAATTAAGCCACCTCTCAATCTTCTTCTTTCTAACGAAAACAGCATCAAGTACCTCGACCTTTCGTCGTAAGACCCTCCTTCCATACCAGGCAACATCCCAGTAAATATCCTCTGAACCCTTTCCAATGCTTCCACATCCTTCCCATAATTCGGTGACCAGAATTGCACGCCATACTCCAAGTGCAGCTGCATATAGTTTATTTTAAGGTTAGTGATTTATTCACTTTTATTGATGGAAGAAGAGAGAAAGTTGATACAATTTTCAATATCACCATATCATCCTAGATCGTTTTTGAGTGCTTTACACTCCAAAAATCAGCTTGAAATACATTCAAAGCCCCCTTGGAATGGTTGTAGCACAGATTCACTGTAAACACTCTTGGGCTAAAACTTCTAAATTATGACGAGATATGTTACAGAAAATTAACGTATATTTCCTTGAGTTTGCAAGATTTAGGGGTGTTTAAATTATAAAGAGAATCAAAAGCTTGATAAAAGTCAAAACTGTTTATTTCAGTGCTGAAATCAAGAATCCATGAGCATGTGAAATTTTAATAAAAATGATTAAAAATGCATAGAAACATCCATATATTTATAAACTCCCTGTTTGGACCTATTCTGACATAGCTCTGGGCCAGCTGAAACTTGAACTCAGGCTTTCTAGTTCAGGGTTAGGGACATTACCACCATACCAGAAACCTGTATCTTGGTCAACTTTGGCTTAGGGCTCATCGGTCCTGTTACTGAGTCAGTAGGAGATCATCCTTATACTGGTACTTATAAATTTTATGAGGTATGAATTCTCGATTGCCTCATTCCATCTAGAAACAGGCTTTAGGGAGAATCATATTCAATCATGCTTTTATCTTCACAATGCAGAAATTTTTTCCTGATTAATCAGGATGCCAAGTTACTGAGTTGATTGTTTCCACTGAACCGATAGTTTTTTTTGAATTGACAAAGTCATATGGTACAGACTGAGAAGAACAGTTTCTGCATTCCACTTCAGTGCTCCTTCTAAATTCACTTGTAATGTACTCTGTTTCAACTTGATCTCCTGTTTCATTTTGTTAACTTATTGCTATAACAATAATACAGAAACTCCCCTGCCGGCAAATTCACCTACTCGGGCCCTCTTGCTATAGTTCTCAGGGTGTCATTGAACTTTTAGAACCCATAACTGAGCACAACCACTTTTGAAATTAGAAGTATTTGACTGCTGTAACATCTTTATTTAACTTATTTTACTTAAGAGAGCTTTGAAAGATCTGTTTAGTACCTGTATAGATGTGTTATTGATGGAATTAAAGAGCTTAGAAAACCTAGAGTTATTTGATTGGAGAGTTAGTTGTGCTTTATTTAAGTTGAGGTCATGTGAGAACTGTTGGTTACATATTTCAATTGTCAGTTTTTGAGTTACTAGGTCCCAACTGTTCTATTAGCAGGACTGAGTGTTACAGCATTTGTCAGAATTTTTTACAGATGCGATGTTCAGTTATAAACAGTCATGCTTTGAAAAGCCAAACTGTACTTTGAGCCTCAAAGTCATGTGGTTCAATGTGAGATTTTGCAGCTTTGTGTAGTGATTTGTTGAAACAGTCAGTTGATGTTAATGTGCACAATCAAATCATTCCTCTGCTTGATGGCAGCTTTTTGTGCTTTGAGGATAGATGATTAGATTCCAGAGGACCACTCTAGCTTATTGATTTAGTTATTTTCATAGTCGTACTTGCACATTGTAAGAGATTCACAAGGTTAGTGAAAAACTATTATTGAATTGTTGTGCATAGAATCCATCGCTAGAAAATCAACAGTCCCTCCAAGGAATGTATTGACTTCCTTCCTTTTCCTCTTCCTTTTCCTTTCCCCTTTCCCCTTTACACAATAGACCTTGAACTGATGAATATCTCTGTAATGGCAACAGTGAATGAAAGCAACTGAACAGAATGTTTACTTCTCTGGTTAAAGCCAGGCCACTTTATGCATCCAATCTTTTTGCTTGCTCGTGTTTTTCTTTTCTCTCCTTTTTATCTCTGCCTTACTAAAAGCTTCCTTCATCTAAAACTATCATAATTCCAGTGATTTTCTCATTCTTGCTCCTATATAGAACCACCCATTCCTCCCAACCATTTTAACCTTCCTTTCTTAATATCTTACCCTAGATTAAAGCAACTTCATGGAACTGCTTTCTTTATTCAGCCAAAATAAATGAGCTCCTCTTCACTCTCTGACACTTAAAGCATCAATGTTTGGAAAACATTTATTGGCAATAACATATAAAAATAATGCTTCAACGGAAGTAGAAATTACTCTAGTAATCGTATAGATGCAAAATAATATTTAAATATGTGCTTCCCATCTGCAGCCTGAAGTTGGCAGGCAAGTTTTAATCTGCTAAGGTCCATGACCAAATAGCAGCTAAATTCCGAAGAATATGTTGTTATCTTAAGGCGTTTTGTTCCATCTTGGGTGAATAGATTTTTGACAATTGTAGGAGTTAATGTTTATGATATCAGATGACTTAACTAACAGCAAAAATATAGGTGATCACTTTATAAAATATTTAACAGTACATTCTGGTTGAAGTGTTGCAGACAGTATGCTTCAGTACAATTATATAACATCCTTAAAATGCTGAGTATACTGTACAGCCTCAAATTAAAATTGGTTCATATATTTCATCATACCGTGTTCCTAAACCGAGTTTTTAAAATTAACTGATTTCTGAGTGACTATATATATAATGTTTGGTTTACGTATGTGTAAATATAATTACAGCAATTAGACTGAGCACCTTTCAGAGGTGGTCAGGTTAAAACAGATCTATCTCAGCAACTAATTAATGTGATTTGTCCATTTGTGTAGCATGTCCATTTTAAGACCGATTGTGATTTTACTTATCATGCGCAATCTCTCAGGAGTTCCAGTAGTGTATTCAAAGCTTCCAAATGAGCAGGAAGTGAAAGGGCTTCAGAGGATAGAAAGAAAGAATATAATTTTCACAATCTGACTAAAAATGAAAAAGTATTGGAAATATAAAGCAGTTAAGTTGCATTGAGAAAGAGGGAAGGCCAGTTAATATTTTAGTTGGGGCCTTCATGAGAGCTACTCATTGCTGGATATTTCCAACATTTTTCATTTCTCAATGTATTTAACTTAGGTAGATCATTTATGCTTCCTAGATAAATCAGTGGTGTATTCCTAATCCATACAAAACTCCAGTGTGTCACCAGAAAGCAAATAAAAGACACACATTGTTGTTTATGTATTTTCACTATCGGGTAAAATATTTTCAGAATGGTGGAATTCTATTCAGTTAAGGCATTACTTTTTGTTCTGACATCCATTTGGTAGTGCATTTAAGTGACTTTGCCAATGTGCATGTGCAGCTTTGAGTTGAATATTTCTAAATATTTGCATTAGTTTGAAGAGCCTTTTACTGGCCTGTAATTCACGTACTGATGGGCAGATTAAAAGGTTTCTGAAGAGTAAAGTTACAGGGAGTTGTAATCATAATTTGTTTTGTATAAACTGCATGTGTCAAAATACATATTTTGTCAATAACTGGTGCCTGATACTGATCCACATGAAGAGATTCGATATCTTAGCATTTGCTGTGGCTGCTTCTCATACAGAGAAAATAAATCCTGCATGAATTTAGTAACCCTTAAAGCACTGCTATTTCACTTACTATTTACGTAAAGGTAGTATATTTATGTTTCGAGGCACTCCATGTTACGAGTGCTGTATACATTCCACAATTAAGAATAGATTTAGTATATTTTTAAAAATCAGTTTTAAGTATTCAGTCCTTTAAGGGTTAATCAAGGACCAACAAAATTACGATTGATATCTGCTTTTTGTGCATGTTCCTTCTTTTACAGCAAATCCCATATGTTCCTGATGCATTTTTGGCATTCCCCGATATCGGATGCTCTCTCCTCCTGTATATGTAATATTGAAACAGTTAACCCTGAAAATTGTAGGGATAAAGACTTGTTACTATTTAGGAATAGAATGAGGACTGAAAATGTTTCATTATTGCTTTTGTTTTCTATGCATTGTTTTGTCCTGATTAATCATTAACTGCCTTTTCCTGTGTTTTACTAGCCCAATAGAATCCTGTCAGAATTTCTACGAAGATTTCACGTTGCAGATTGACATGGCATTCAATGTATTCTTCCTACTCTACTTTGGACTGCGGGTGAGAACCAATTTAACACACAAGTTAGATTTAGAATGTAGTCTTTTGGAAGGCTTTTGGTTTTAAACAGAGCAATTAAGAAGATAATTTGATTCCAACTGATTGCAAATTACTGTTTGTTTCGTCCAGTCTTTGTGCATGTTAAGGTGAATCATTGAACAATTATGTACACAATATGAATATATTATAGAATCCTGACAGTGCGGATAGAGACCATTCGGCCCATCAAGTCTAACCATCCCACCGAAGAACAGCCCACCCAACCCTACCCTCCCCATAAGCCTGCACTTACCATGGCTAATCTACCCAGCCTGAGCATCCCTAGACATTATGGGACAAGTTAGCATGGCCAATTCACCTAACCTACACAAGTTTGGTCTGTGGGAACAAACCCACACAGACGCAAGGAGAACGTGTAAACTCCAGACAGAACAGTTATCCAAGGCTGGAATCAAACCCAGCGCTATGAGGCAGCAATGCTAACCACTGAACTACTGTTCAGCCCTATGATGTGCATATAATGCAGTATAACACAAGAGGCATTCAGTCTGTAATGTCTTTTTTCTCTTATCGTGATTTCATAAGATGTCTGTGATAGTGAGTTATCTCACAAAGTAAAATAGGAATACTGTATACAATTGTAATGATCTTTTGGTTAACCTTGTTATTCTCTTCTTCAGTCCTGCCAGCACTAAGTGAGTGAAGAGGGAGTGCAGACTGAAGTGGTAGGAGTTACTTAGATTAGCCCACCATTTTGCCTGTTACGTACTAGATCGTCCCACAAACCATGAGCAAAACCACAGGTGTAAGAGCTGAGCATTTTGTTGCACTTTAATCTCTGTTGGGGAAAGGGGTGGTATGTAAATAAAGTTCAATGGCTGAGCATGAGTTAGTCTTACTCAGTTCATTGCTATGACAAAGTTTAAGCTAAAACTGTAGGTTTTGTCCTTATTTTCCTTTGCGAGAACCCCATTCTTTCCACTGGCATAGTTGTGGGTCAGTGTGGTGTGGGAACAATGGTTGGGATTTTGTGGTTGCACTCTCCACAGTAGCCACCTTCTGTATGAGTTGACATTTGGAAGCAGTGTACTGGGCTAGTTTTCTCAACCCCATTGAAGTGAAATGCTTTGTTACTGCAACATTGCCTAACTTAGCCAAATGGGGACATCCAATTCAATGTCAACAATTCTGACTAAAGTTAAATCTTCCCGAAGCAAAGTCAAAAGTGTCAGATCTTCTGCAATTTTATGTATTTGTCTTCCATCAGACCAAAAGGGGAAAAGAATGAAAATGCTGTATGCAGAACAAACCATATGAATGCACAAGCTTATCCTTCATCAGCTGTAGGATAAGAGTGTGCATTAAGTTCCTGTGGTATCTTCTATCAGAATCATTCTTTATTTTACAGCACGGTATTGGAATAGTTGAGACAGCCTTTTTTAATGATCTCTGTAGTCCAGTCCTCACAATCTATGTAATTAAAGAAATCAGGTCATTTCCCCAGGATGAGGGATTTCAAGACCAGGGAACACATTTTTAAGGTGAGAGCAGAGAGATTTAAAAAAGACATAAAAGGTAAATGTTCAGAGAGTGGCTTGCATGTGGAATGAACTTCCTGAGAAAATGGTGCATGTGGGTACAATTACAATGTTTAAAAAACATTTGGATAGATACATGAAAAAGAAAGATTTGGAGGGATATGGGCCAGGAGCATGCACGTAGGACTAATTTAGTTTGGGATTATGTTCAGCTTGGACTGGTTGGACCGAAGGGTCTGTTTCCGTGCTTTATGACTGTATATGGAGTTCTGCCTCTACTTCACCTTTGGTTTAAGTTAGAAATGTGCAATTACTTAGGATTTTGTTTCAAACACAATTTTAAAACTCAGTTTAACAAAATTCAACATTGTCTTGTCACATATTTATTTCCTAAATGGACCATATAATATCCATGCCATGACATCAAGCTGTTCTTTGCTTCATATCTCTTTCAGAATTTTCACATGGTTAAGATTGCTAGATTAGATAAGATTACTTACAGTGTGGAAACAGGCCCTTCGGCCCAACAAGTCCACACCGACCCTCTGAAGAGCAACTCACCCAGACCCATTCCCCTACATTTACCCTTCACACTACGGGCAATTTAGCATGGCCAATTCACCTAACCTGCACGTTTTTGGACTTTAAGTTCATGAATAAAGGATGACCTTGTACATTGTTTGCCCTAGTAATGAATCTTGCTACAAATTTTACATGAAAACACTCTAAGTTTGATCTGATCTAAATTTTGCATCATTAGCCTTTGCAATCTTTCAGATTGGCTCTGTATTATTTTGATGTCCCTTTGTTTTGTGTTCAAATTCACAACTTAATCAAAAGTTATGCTTCATTCCAATTAATATAGTGATTAGATGATGTAGTCAAGAGGCCTGCTTCAGTCAGTTTTGTGTGAGTGAGTTCTATCTACCAGGTTGCCTACAAGATTAATATTTTCCAAGCATGAAATAACTGAGAAAGAGCACCTTTTCCTTTCTTCCTTTATCTTGTCAACTGGACATATACTTTGCCTGCAGCCTATGTGCTTTGGAGGCAATGTTTGTGGTTATAACAACAAACATGCATCAAATTTCCAAGCTACACTTGATGTCTGTGGTGTGCGTGAGTACACACACAGTGGCAGTAAACAGCCTCTTTAAACACCTCACTGGCCTTCGTACAAGCAACATGTATTTATACAGCCAAGATGAGTTCAAAGAGATTATGTCTAACCTGCATTTTTTAAAAAAAGAGACTGCTCAGTTCTGAAGGAAAGGAAAGTATAAACCTTCCCGAGTGCTTAACAGGCTGTCCTGAAATGTCACCTTGTTTAAATTTTCTTTACCTTGACGAACAGTGCTGCACTTAAATAATGCAGGAGAAGTCTGATTAATACGAAGTTAAAAATCACACCACACTAGGTTATATCCAATAGGTTTAACTTCCAATTAAACTTGTTGGACTATAACCTGGTGCTATGTGATTTTTAACTTTGTATTCCCCAGTCCAACACCAGCATCTCCAAACCATGATTAATACGAGGTTTTCTTGGGAGCTATTTGCAGGGTTAGCAAAGGATGACCTTTGTAGAGTTGATCAAGTCGAGTTAAATTTAATAATAAGAAACAAGCGCAGGCAAACATTTCACCACCAGTCTGGATTGCTCAATCAAAGAGTAATTAAGCTCTTTTCTTCCCATAAAGCTGTACATGAAAATGGGTGAAGTCTATCTGTAACTCAGAGATATGCACCAGGGGTCACTGAAGTTGGTGCAGGCCATTCAGCCTCTTCAGTTTGTTCCACCATTCGGATAGGACTTTGCTGATCTGTAACTCAAATTCCTATCAGCCATGGCTCCATCGCCTATAAATTCTTAATATTCTTGTCTAATAATTCATCAAACACTATTTTCAGGAATAGAAAGTACTTTAGAAGAGAGTGTAAGGACTCTTATACTGCGTTGTGTGGACAATTCATTAAATTAGAAAGATCAAATCATATAAAATGGTAGTGCCTTTAAATGTATTTATTATGAAATGATGTATCATTTCTTTTCAGAGTGAAACAAGTACTTTCTATACTGAAGTTCTGGGTGGGCAAATCTGAATATAGTAAACAGCACCTTTGAAGGAATATGTTGATTCTGTATGAGGTCTTTTGAGCTTCACTGTGATGCCCTTTGGCATAGTTGCCACAGGACAGTTTCAAAGATGAAAACTGTTTTGTGAAATTACTGAACAGATTTTCAGACTGGCCTCCTGTGCTGGCGCTTCACTGACTGTCCACACCTATTTTCATTCAGTTCTTGTGAAGAATCACAACTGATAGTTCTTACGCAGTAAATGCAAAATTGCAGTGCAACCTTTCTGTAAACTGATGTGCTTAGGAAGTTAAAATAAAGCAGAGTAACCTCTAAAGAATAATTTCCATCACAGTTCATGTCAGTTGTCTAGTGTCACCATGATCTGTAAGTAGATTGTGATCTCCAGGTTTAACTTCCAGTAATGGTTAACAGTTACCCCAAGGTCTTCATTTGATGGGACATTGCTGATTTCTGGCCAAAATACTTATTGAAAAATGAATAAAAGAAACATCTGTGTCAGAGAAGATAGAGGTAAAATTAATGAGGTTCTACATTTGGAGATGTCCAGCTGTCTGTGAATTTCATTCTCAAAGTTCCTCATTGATAAGTTCAGGGTTCTGTATTTAGGTAGCTAAGACCTTGAAAAAAATTTTCACATCACCATTTTGTCACCTGCGGCACAGCAATTCACTGCTCGTCATATTACATTGATTCAAATATTATTAAAATGCCTAACCTTAGAAATTTAAGAATTGTAGAATATGTTGATGTTTTGACAGTGTCTGGTAAAGCTGAATACACCTGCCATAGGAGGGAATATTGAAATAATTATTCACTCTTTTCTCTTTCAGTTTATTGCAGCAAATGATAAATTATGGTTCTGGTTGGAAGTGAATTCTGTGGTAGATTTCTTCACCGTCCCACCTGTCTTTGTGTCTGTATATTTGAGCAGAAGCTGGCTGGGTAAGTTACATTTTGTTCATTTATGTCAACTCACAAATACCAATTGTTATAAAATTAGTTGATAATTAGGCATCTTGAATTATCTTTATATGCGCAAATATTTAGTGTGTGTTGACACAATCCTTGGAGCATAAATTTGTCTCAAAGTCCTAGTCTGACTTGAGAGCAATTAGAAGCCTGTGTATCCGGATAATCATCTTCATCTTAGCTGAGGTGTTAGATGGTCTACATCTCCAGAATCGGGTTGCATTTTTACCTACCTGAAGCTTTGATGTGAACCCAAAAACTTTTCTGGCTGCCCTGTAGATGACTCGTGTCTGTGCCCAATATTTCAATGACTGGTGAATGGCTGGCATTTGTGTTCCTCTGCCAGAATGTGAGGATGAGCTTTAATGCAGTATACAAAAGTTAGACATGTATGATTTGTTTGTGCAGGAATTGAGAAGCAGAGATTGACCTTGTGTGCATCAAGCAATGGCTGAAAAGCTGTGCTTACAGAATAGTTGTTCAACCAGAAAAAGTCCAAGTCATCAGCTTTCATCACCACGAGCTGATACTTCAAACCAAACCCCTTTGCAAAAGTAATCACTACAAGTGTGGTCACTTAAAATGAATTTCTTCTGTATTTACAGAATGGTATAATTAGAGGTTTAATGAAAGAGCATGATGAGCTGAGAGTGGTCTGGTTTAGTGCAGGTTTACTAATCAGCCTTAGATGACCTTTGTAACTCCATTTGAAGTTGTACAGTTTAGCCAGATGTTGCATATTGAATAGTGTTCTTCTACAACTTTACACGGTCTAATCTTTTAGTGAAGTATCAGGGTGTCTCCGCAGTAATGGATATGTTGAGATGTAAGCACAACTATCTGGTGAGTGTGTATGAAAGAAGCTTAATATGGCCTGCTGTTCAGAAGTCTTTGGACTGTTAAGATGTCTTTGGACTGTTAAGTTTCTTTGTTCCCGATTTGTAGGTCCTGGACTTGCTGATGATTTTACACTTGTCTTTTAATGAAATTTTAGTAAGAGAGAGTTAGAGGATGCTTAGTTCCCTTGTGAAATATCATAGTGGGTACAGAAACAAGCAGTCTGACAGTGATTACTGCTAGTTATAAAGGGCTGAATTCTGTCGTGCATTAACAATGTATTATAAGTCTCAAAATCAAAAATTGCAGAAGCAATTTTGACAAGCTTGAGATTTCAGATGGCACTCAGTGAGTTTATGACCTTGTAGAACTTACGTGAATCTTGAGATATTTTTGTTGTCTTTTTATTACTTCCTGCCTAATTTTCCTTTTGTGTGTGGAAATCATTAATGATCTATCGCTGCAAAGCTGTTAACAGCCCTGGAGCTGTGGGAAGGTTGTTCACTATCAGTTCACAACCATTCTGATTAATGGAATATGTTTATCACCTTGTGACCAGGAGTGGGATTCAACAAGGTTTCTCTTTGCAATGAGGGATAGCTTATGTACTACTGTATTGGTGGTAAGTCAATGAAGAATCTGGTTAAGGTACGCCATTGTATCCTCCTGTAGTCACTGCAACTCAAATAACAAAGTGCAACATAATCCAATTGGTCAATGGAATCTCTAAATGAAATCCTAGGACAATAAACAATCCTTTTAAAGCTCTGGGACTGTGGTTGCACATACCCAGTTTTAAGACAGGCTGAAAGTCATCTTCCCATGTTTGTCAGGAGAATCCTATGCTCTTCTCAATGAGTTCAGGTCCTCACCACACAACTAATGTAATTTGGCAATTTCCAAGTTTCCATAGAGATGCTGGTTGGAAGGAAATAGAATATCACATTTGTTATAACAGTTACTGTTGTTTTTGTGGGGACTGAGGCATTTCCTTGGTGCAGCATAGAGAGAGCTGGATTTGATGCTTGAGACCCAAGAGTACTTCATATTGACAGTGGGTTCCGGAAATTGGAAAAGATTCTATCCTCCAGTGTTGAACCACATTGATGAATAAATGTAAATGAAAATGAAAATTTCAAGTGTAACAGAAAAATCTAGGCTGATGCTTTGGTCTTTACTGAGGGATTGAAACACTGTCAGGGGTATTGTCTTTCAAATGAAAATTTTTAATGAATCCACATCTGCCCTATCTAAGGGAGATTAAAGAACCCATGACACTATTTTAGTTAACAGCAGGTGATTTCTCCCCAGCGTCCTGCCCAGTATTTATCCCTCAATCAGCATCACCATAAACAGATTATCCGATCATTACTACACACGGCTGTTTCTGAGAATTGGTTGTTGCATTTTATAACTGCTGCATGGAAGGTGTGACAGAAATAGAAATCCTTTGTTTTTTTTGGAGAATTAAATGAATTTTGAGCTTAAATTTAACTTAGAAACTGAGCAGGAACTGCAAGTTCATTTTGAGTCTGATAGTCTAATGCCTGCCATATTGGTAAAAGAAAATTATTGTGCAATGTCCTTGTCTGTAATAGCCATTAGGCTGTTTGTCTGCACAAAGATAGGACTTGCTGCTTGTTGTAAGCCATCACTGCAAGATTGATTTATCCTGATGATACAGACTGCATGCAGAAAGTGCACATCCACAACCAACATGGTTAATTTTAGAAGTATTTGTACTTAAATGTCAAATCAGGAAGCGCAGATGTACGTCTCCCTGGTCCCAATTCAAGAAATCACTGGCCTTATCCTTCCCTCTCCAGAATCACACTCCAGCACCCAATCAATAAACTCCCAATCCCCCACCTATAAAGCTAGGAATAAATAACCCCGATTGACTGGTGGCTCAGTGGTTAGCACTGCTGCCTCATAGCGTCAAGGACCCAGGTTTGATTCCTGCCTCAGGTGACTGTGTGTGTGGCGTTTGCACATTCTCCTTGTGTCTGCATGGGTTTCCTTTGGGTGCTCCAGTTTCCTCCCACAATCCAAAGATGTGCAGGTCAGGTGAAGTGTTCAGGGATATGTAGGGCTAGGTGCATTAGTCAGGGGTAAATTTAGCGGGTCTCTGGATGGTCAATGTGGACTTGTTGAGCCAAATGGCCTGTTTCCACACTGTAGGGATTTTATGACTTCTGTTTCTTGAGCCCGATCATTAAAGCACAGAACATTCTCTGCAAGCACCTCAAATGCTGTTCTGCCTTTCCCAAATTTCTCAGCCTTTGAATTTGAGTTGGTCTGTTGTTTTAATCAGCAAGCAATGTATCACTATATCCCATCTTATTGCCTTGGTATAACTAAGAATGCAAGTCTATGACTTGCATTAACATTGGGATTGTTGTTTAAATCTATTCTGTGTTATTCTTTGCAATATAGTGAGAGCATGGTAGTTTGTAGATCTTGCAGAGTTTATTGTTAGGAGTAAAAATGTTTTTAATTTTGATCTTTAGAACTGTATCAGTGAGGAATGTGTAGCTGATATTTGGTGGTGATATTTGATCCTTTGTAATGGAGTGAGAAAGATACCTTGGTCTCATAATTAACATGACTGGCGAGGACGTAAAGGTGATGTTTGAGATGCAGCTCTATTCCTTAAACACTGGTATACTGATTAGTATTCTGACCAGTCCCTGTGTGATGTTCCCTCATTTATCATTGCTCCAAATGGGAATACTTTGGTTGGTCATGACAAGATTAATCCAAAGATCCCTTTCCTTGTTGATGCCTTTCTCGTTTAAGAACTGCATTTATGCTCTACGTAGAGCCAGTCTAACCAGGCTTTCCTGAGTTTATGATAAAGTGAGTTTATAAATTACTTGTTATGAATTACAAACTGCGAAAATAAATAATAATGCAATACACAAACATACAGATTAGAAAAGAGAGCTGAATCCAAAAATAGTAACAAAAATATACAAATCGATTACTGAGTTCTGACAAAAGTAGACAGTTGGACATTGTAGTTGTTATGTTGGTTGATTCAGTAGTTAGCACTGCTGCTAATTCCTGCTGATTGTAGCTGTGCAGTTGACTTTGAGATGCTGACCGTTGTCCTAATTCCTATCAACTTATCATTTGACTTGTTTTCCAGCAAAGAAAAAGAGACTGCTTTTCCTTTTAACTGCAGTATTAGGATGATTAGGATTTTTTTCAGTTGTGATCTTGCTTTTTCCAACTACTACACGTAGACCAGGGTTGTAACTTGCTTTTAATCTAAAGGCTCTAGAAACCCAGGTGGTTGGTTTTATTATTGAAGATAGGAGAAACGTTCAGGCATGCAACCTTTTGAAAATATTTGAATAAGGGACATATCTCCTGGAAACAGGTAAGTTGCCCTTTCAGTCAAAACTGGAAATTGATGGGCTTGAAATTTGTTCAGTTTAAGTTTGTGATTCTTGAAAGGGGAAAAAAACAGCATGTTCTGTAACTCAGACTGCACTCTTTTCTCCCATCAGGCTCACTGTCTTGAGATAACTGTCAGTGTTCTGAGAGTTTATCAATTTGAAGCCTTTTTCTTTGAAATATCCTTGACACCGGTCAGGTCTAACTTTCCATGGTCTCCTTCGAGGCTGAGAATAATCTACAAATGCCTTCCAGCCAGTCACTGACTACATTGCTCAGAATGTGCATCTCAATTAGTTTTGGCTATGTGTTCTCTTTTCAAAAGAATATGATGCAGTTACAAGTTCAGTGTGACCGTGGAAAGTTTGGGTTTATGATCAGTCATCATTATACCTTACTCTGCTTTTGAAAGCCCCACTGTTAGTATCAATGGAATACCAGTTAACTAAAGATGTCCATGAGCCATCTAAACTGTATTCATACACAAAAACGTAATGTGCATTTATAGAGTGCCTTTCACAACATTGTTTTGAGCACTGCATGGAATTATTGCACTGATGTGTGCATTAGCTGATAAGAAAGTCAATGAGACTAAAAATGCCATTCAACTAACTATTTGCAAAAAATTTGACTATCCATGCTTGGCACATAATTGAATCTTACAACGTTTCCATATATTACAAAATTAGTTCATTATCGAGTTGTCATTTTCCTTAAAATTATCAAATGAAAGAACAATGTTTGCAGCTCAAAACAAATTTGTTATTGTTACCAACAAAAATATTAATGAGATGATGGATTTTATAAGGATGTCTGAATGTAAAGCATTCTTGGTCTGTTGTATGACCAATCCTAATCACTAACCACATTTTATGTGAGGTTGTCTGCATTATTGCTCACCATGGGGTAGGAATCTACAGGGAGACAGTGAGGACTGCACATGCTGGAGATGAGTTGAGAGTGTGTTGCTGGAAAGCACAGCAGGTCAGGCACCATCCGAGGAGCAGAAAAATCGACGTTTCAGCCGAAGCCCTTCATCAAGAATCCTGATGAAGGGCTCCGGCCCGAAATATCGATTTTCTTGCTCCTTGGATGCTGCCTGACCTGCTGTGCTTTTCCAGCAACACACTCTCGACTAGGAATCTACAGGGACCACTTACTCTGATGTGGCAGAAGAAAATAACTTACTGGTCTAATGAGAAATTATTCTTTCATGGCCTTGCTTGTTAGACCAGCATTTATTCCTTCCCTAATGGACATTGCTGAACCAGATTAGTTTTTATATGACTATCAATAGTACCTATTTGGCCATCATTATGGAGCTTTTTATTCCATTGTTATTAAATTTCAACTGCCATGATACAATTCAAACCTTTGTCTTCTGAGCATTAGCTGGGAATCTGGATTATGAGTGTCATCATCCCATATTATTATGACTCCTATATTGTTATTATTACTGGACGAGTCAGACCCAGGACTGAAACCAGGTTTGATAGATCCTATTTTTGTTTTTGCTTTATTTAATAAAATGGTCTTTCACTGAAACATAAACATGCAATGCTGAAGATTTTGTTTTAACAGTGGAACAAAAGTTTACGACAAAAGAAAAGTTAAAATAGAATTGACAAAGCTATTCACAAAGTTAAAAATCACACAACATCAGGTTATAGTCGAAAAGATTTATTCAGAAGCACTAGCTTTTGGAGTGGTGCTCCGTCAGGTGGTGATGGAGTGTAGGATCATAAGACACAGATTTTATAACAGAAGATTACAGTGTCATACAGTGATATATTGAACAACCTGGATTGTTAAGTCTTTCATCTTTCAGAATGGGTTGCATGTTTCAGTACAAGCAAGTGCCTGGAGCTTTTAAGTAAAACCATTATGCTGGGGTAACGTATTTCTTAACTTTTCTGATCCACCTCCTTTCTATAGGATAAAGGTTAAGCTGAAACATTGACTCTCCTGCTCCTCAGATGCTGCCTGACCTGCTGTGCTTTTTTTTAGCGGCATACTTTATCGACTTTGACTTTTTCAGCATCTCCAATCCTTACTATCTCCTAAGCTGTTACATCTTTGACCAGGAATTCTACAAATTGAAATATAAATTGAATAAAAAGCTTTCTAACCTATAGGTCTTTCCCAAGCAAAGAATCCTGATCCTTCTAAACAGAGAACAAACTGATATTGCTCAAAAACTGAACTGTCCTACCTGTCCATCTTCCTTCCCACCTATCCACTCCACCCTCCGCTCCAACCTATTACCATCACTCCCACACCTTCATCTATCTACCACC
>NC_057747.1:16299055-16374731 GCF_004010195.1 Chiloscyllium plagiosum | reverse complement strand
CCTCTCAGCCCCCCACATTCCTGATGAAGGTCTTATGCTCGAACCATTGCTCCTTAGATGCTGGTTGACCTGCTCTGCTTCTCCAGCGCCAGACTTTTGCCTCAAAATTTACTGTCTACTCAGAACTTTCCCAATGTAAATAAATCCCAATTTCACCCCCATAGCTTCCTGTTTCAGACTACTTTTAAAAGTCATGGCTGCTGCAATACCAGATAAGTTAGTTGTTAAAATTTCTTCCCCCCACCCCCCAACCTTCGTACAGACCAAAATACCCAAATTCCTGCCATCACTTGAGCATCCAAATTCTAAAATAATTGATATTGGTCTCATACTCTTTACATCACATCAGCCCAGTGACATTACCAATCATCACTAACTCCCTTTGTGCCTTTCCAACCATCTCCTTTAGACAGAAACAGGTTTTAGTTTATCGCAGGTTAGCAACTAATATGACAGTCTCAACACTGATATGATTGTCATGGTTGCGGAGACTATGATGGTAGGTTTTGCTCTTTCAGCATCCGCAACTGTTCTCCCACTAAATTGATATGACAACATCGCAGTAGGTGCGCTTAAGACTCTTCTCAGACCCTAGTACCCTTCTACAACACACTGCAGTGTTTTGAGAAGAACATGGTGTATACAAAATCAGCATCAGTTCAAAACTGTTTTCTCTAGCAGCTGCTGTGATGAATTTTTATAACTTGTGAATGTGGGAATTGTGTATTTTTCTTTCAAAACTGGAACAGTGGAAATGTTCATGTTGGGGCATTCCTAATTTGGTTTCTGGTTTTTAGTATTAGTTTTTAGTCAGGTGAGTGGTAAGAGTGGCTTCTGTGCGGTGTTGGCACCACCTAGTGCTAATTTCATGAAACAGCTTTAAACAAAAGTTACACATTTATTGTTAGAATTAGCAGTGTGTGACAAAATCCTGTGAGCCTTCTCTGACATTCAGTGTGATCATGCTGACCTTCTCCCTCAACTTACTTTCCTACCCTACCTCCAAAACCTTTGACCTTATTGAGCCCAAAAATATACCACGTTACCCCTTCAATATAATTCAACAATTAAGCAAGTCTAGCAGTTTGCCTGGAGAATTCGAAAGATGAAGATAATAATCACCATGCTGCTTTTCTCCCCTTCCATTTTTAGAAACTCAAGAACGTGTATCACATTTGTGCTGTTTAAACTGCCGTTGTACTTTATTTTAAGCAGTGAGTTTTAAGTTCACTGGATCCTGCCTGGGGTTTCCAGCTGATAGGTCACGCAGTAGAACAGTATCCAGGTCATTGGTGAAGGGTGCCTTCAGTCAACATGGCTTCCAGTGCTCTCTGCAGTTCTCAAGAAGATGCAACAGGTTTATAGAACACTTCTTCACTGAGCTTGAGTATCAATCACTTATACATTAGTTTTATTCATTCAACGGCTGTGGTCATTGTTGGCTATGTGATTATGTATTGCCCATCCTGAACTGCTCTTGAGAAGTTGATGGTGAGATACCTGATTGGAATGCTGCAGTCCATGTCACGTGGGGTATACCTACAGTGCTGTTGGAAGGGAATTTCAATATTTTGACCCAATGATGGTGAAGGGACAGCAATATAGTTCCAAGTCAGAATGGTCTGTGGCTTGGAGAGGAAATTTCAAGTAATTGTGTTTGCATGCATTTGCTGCCTTTGCTCTTCTAGGTGGTAATGGTCACAGGTTTGGAAGGTGCAATTGAAGAAATACAGAGGGACATTAGTGTCCATAATTGTTAACAGTCAAGTGCATTTCGCAGGATGTTTTGGCAGTTGAGTCACTTCCTCAACCCTTCTAAAGCACTTCTAACTTTCCTGCTGGAGCTTTAATTATTGCTGAACATGGAACATGGAACGTTTTGTTTCTCCAAACTAATTGTAACAGTAAAGGATTTCCATATTGTTAACTGAAAGCGATTTCCCAAGAGATACAAGAACTGAGTTAGTGAGAGTCGTGTGCAAGTACCATCCTGGCACTGCATTAAAAAGGAGCAAGAGCAATTGGAGAGTTCTGACTGATTAAATTACAGTAATGGAAAAAACTTTAGATCAACCAATTATATTTTTTATTTACTCCTGAATGTGACTTTGGAAACCTGAAGTAAAAAAGGACTTGGGAGAATTTAAGACGGAGATAGATTAGCAAGGGGATCAAGGGTTATGGGGAGAAGGCAGAAGAATAGGGTTGAGAAACACATCAGCCATGATCAAATGGTGGAAGAGCTCAATGGGCTGATGGAATGTCAGTTAATAGTGTACATATAATTATATGTGCAATTATATATTGAATTTATGATGTTCAGCAATAAATATAAATATGAATCGTTTCATTCAATAAATGAAAGCTTTAGGAAATTGTCATGGCCCAAAGAACTTTTAAAACCACAAATTTTGTTTTGTCTGTTAATCCAGCTGCTCCAAAGTTCTTATAACACAGCAAGCATTTTAAGGGAAATCCTTTTAAGTCAGGAGGCTAGAATTTACAATGTAGGATAAATAGTTGGAGGAGAAAATATTGCTGGGATAATGCGGTAGAATCAAAGAGTGCATATAACTGGACCTTTCTTTGAAAGAACCAGTGTAGGTTTAGTGGGCTTTTTCTGTTCTGTACTATCCTAATCCTATGATTCTATCTTTACTTACTGTTGTGGTCTCATATGATGGCAGTAAAGAAGGACAAAGAAGGAAATCTGGCTTGATAGATCATATGTTTAATTATTGCACTCAGTTGCTGTGGTGGTTCATGGAATCACAGAAGTGTTAGGGTTGAGAAGGAGGCCATTAGGCCCATCATGGATAGACTAGCTCTTCAAATAAACATCATTGCTTAGTGCTGATCTCTACCCCCCCCCCCCACCAACTACCTTGCATGTTATTTCTATCCAAATAATTGTTCAATGCCCTTGTACCTGCCTCAACTACACTTTCAGGCTGTGCAGTCCATACTCCAATACTCTATGTTGCATCACATTTGTTACTTTTGAAAATCACTTTAAATACTATGCCCTTCACTCTTATTCTTTATATGAACAGGAACATTTTTTGTCTGTTCATTTTATCCAGCTTGCCTATGAAAACCTCTGTCAGATCTCCACTAAGTCACCTTCCCTCAATGAAGAACAGTCCCAAATTCTTCAAACTATCCTCATAACTGAAGTTCATCATCCTTTGAACCATTCTTGTCAATCACTTCTGCACATTTTCCAATGCATTCACATACATCCGATAAAATGATGCCTGATGTAGTGATTGGAATGAGGTCAGCCAGCTGAGCCTCATGGAATATGAGTTCCCTGATTGGATAAGGTTAACAGCCCCAATCAGGACTCTTGGATGACAGGAGTGTCAGAAGTTCTATTCACTCTAGCAGGCTCTGAGCTAGCTGGATCAGTGCCAAGGACTCTCCCCATGTAAATAAAGGGTAACTTGGTGATGGGTTACCACCCTTCATGGAGTTATTTCACCAAGAGCAGAACTCAATACTGTAGCTGAGGTTCAGCAGTTATCTTGTACAAGTTCAATATCACCAACAAGTTGAATGTTGTTCTCTCTGCCCCTACTGATAAAACCGAGGATACTGTATGCTTCATTAACTGGTTTGTCACTTACACTGATCTGTGTACATATACACCTAGGTCCTTCTGGTCTTGTAGCCCCTATAGAATCGTACCCAATATACTCTGGCTCAATGTTCTTATCAAAATGCATCACCTCACATTTCTCTGCATTGAACCTCACCTGCCACCTATTTGTCCACTCCACCATGTTGTCTGTGACCTTTTGGAATTCTACACTGGCCTTCTCACAGGTTACAATTCTTGTAAATTTGCAGATTTTAAAATTGTCCTCTACACACACATATAGCAAGAGTGTCAATAATAGCCCTTGGTAGCTCCATGACAAATCTTCCTTAGGTCTGAAAAATATATTATATTTAAAATGTTCATTTTATTTTGTTGTTTATAGCTTTCCTCACAAGTCTGTTGTTTGACACTCTATCAAACACCTTCCAAAAGTCAAAGCTCCTTCCCTTAGGAGCCTTTCTATGACCTCCTCAGAAACAATTCCAGAAGGTTAGGCAAGTATGGTTTCGCCTTTGTAAGTTCTTTTTCCATGTGACTATTAATTCTGTTCCAAATAATTGAATGTAAAAAGCTTTCCATCACTGAAGTTAAACTCTGGTTAGTCAGTGAAATGAGGCTGCAGGTGTTCTTCAACAGCATAATATATGTTTATGACATAAAAGAAAAAAAGATCAAGGCTGTATAAGACAGTAAGAAAGATTGTAATTTAATTGGCAAAAGGAAGCTTCAAGCTGTTTCCCCAGCACTCGACTTTTACAGATACTAAACTCCAAAGAAATTTCACTCTTATTTCAAATTTTTAAAGTTTTACTTAATTGATTCCTTACAGTTTCATTTCTTTATTATGAAGATAGTTTTAAATTTCCTTTAAGTCTGTTAGTTTGAGTCTTTCATTATTCTGATAGCCTAAATGTTTTATTTCTGATAACGCAACAGTTTTTTTTCATCTGAGCTCTCCCAACTTGGAAGCTTCACAAAGTAAAGCATTTTGTCTAAAGTTACATATTCCCTTGAACTGAAGCTTGATTCTCCTGCTAGGACATACCGTTCTACCTTCTGTACTGAACACCTGGTTCTTTTGCACGGACACTTTGAGCCTTCTTTTCTGAAAATCAAAAAAACAAAAGCATTGGTAAGGTAGAAACTCAGCAAAATAAGCATTTCATTCATTACTGCTACGGTATTTCTTGCAGGCAATCGTGTGTTTTCTTGGAGTTTACGTAATTAGATCATTGTTTCAAATGACATTCTGTTTTTAAAAAAGTGACTTTCTCAGAACTGACCCATATCCGTTTTCCCAGTTATCCCCTGTAAATGTAACTTTTTCAATATTTATCTCTGTCAGTGTGTAAAAGGGAGTTTTTAAAGTGGTTTATGCTTTTAATTTGTAGAGTTTACTTAATTTAATTTAGTTGTTTGTGATTGCTAGAATCTAATCACCTGCAATAGTTATTTTTAACTATAGAAATGTCATCCATGCTTTCTGTCAACCTGGGTCTGAAAATCAGTTTGGGGATTTTACATTTTCCTTTTAAAAATAATAACTTTTGTGATGACTGCAGGAATAGTTGGGCTTGATTTCCAAAATATTTCCCCAATAATTTGTGACTACTTAGTATCTGAAGAGCCATGAATAGTGCTGAACATTGGTCTTTAATCAGCAAAAGTCCCCACTTCTGAGCTCATTGGAAGGAAGGTCATTCATTAAGCAGCTGAAGATGTTTGAGCCTAGGACACTGATCCTGAAGAACTTCTGCAGAGATGTCCTTGAGCTGAGATGACTGACCTTCAACAACCAGAACCATCATCTTTTGTGCTAGTTATGACTCCAGCAAGTGGAAAGGTTGCCCTTTAGTTCTCATTGACTGTAGTTTCGCTAGCGTTCCATGATGCCACACTCAGTCTAATGCAGCCCTGATATCTGGGGCACTCACTCTAGGCTCAACTCTGGAATCCAGATTGCCCAGATTTGATTCAAGATTGTAGTGAGGTCAAGCATTAAGTGGCCTGGAAGAAGCCAATCTGAGCGTCAGTGAACAGGTTAGTGCTAAGCATGGGCTGCTTGACAGAACTGTTGATGACACTTTCCATCATTTTGCTGATGATCAAGAGTAGACTGATGGGGTGGAAATTGGCCAATTTAGATTTGTACTGTTTTTGGGTAAAGGAGACAACAGGACAATTTTCCACATGACCAAATAGATGCAGGTGTTGCAGCTGCACTATAACTATGGCTAGGGATACAGCAACATCCGTGCTGTTGCTGGAGTGTTGTGAGTGCCCATACCCTTTACCGTCTCCAGTATCTCCATCTATTTCTTAATTTCACTTGGAGTGAATTGAGTTGGCTGAAGACTGATATCTGTCAATGTTGAGAACTCCTGAGGCAATGACCTTCCAACTACATAGTACACTCCTGCCATGCCTGCTGGGTCTGTGCTACCAATGGGATAGAACATAACCCAGTAGTGGCAATGAATTTGTTTGGGACATGTTCTTTAAGGTATAATTCATGAGTATGATTGTGTTAGGCTTTGGCTTGTCAAATTCACCCAATTTTGGCATTAACAGTGGATTTTGGTTGGGAGGTTTCTGCAGGGTTGACTGGACTGAATTTGCCTCAGTTTCCAGTATCTTAGTCAATGGCAAATGGTCCATTTGCTTTCATTCCTTTTTTGAGGTGATTGATACCACTGAGTGGACTGCTAAATAGTTGCAGAGAGCAATTTTGATTTAATATCATTGCTGTGGGTCTGGAGTCATATGCAGGCCAGATCAGGTAAGGATGTCAGTTTTCTTATCCTAAAGGACATTAGTGAATGAGATGGCCCTTCACAGAATGAACAATGGTTTCATAGTCATCATTAGGCTTCTAATTCCAGTTTTATTGAATTCACATTCCACCATCCTGCCATGGTACTCGAATCTGGGACCAGAGTATTGCTTGGGTCTCTGGATTATTACTATAGTGACAGTACAACTCAACACACCCCTGTGATTCATATTGCAGCTTTTGTTGAGATGACATCTTCTAAACAACGATTAAAATAATTTCTAAGTCTGTTTGAACTAGAGTATTAACTTTGCTTCTCTGTCTATGCTGATGCTCATGATCTGATGAATAATTCCAGCAATTTGACTACTTCCCTTTGTTCCAGTTGCTTTCAGGAACTTAGTAATATCTGCAGGATAATAACCCTACTACTTAAAGCTGCAGCTTCAGTAATGTGTAATCTAATGTGCAATACTATCAAGGCGTCACATTTTTAATAGTGGAGTTGTTAGAAGGTTCTTTAGTAAACTTCTGACATTGAACTGATAATTTTTTGGAAACTGTTTCCTGTTTTTCAAGCTGTGCTGTTTCTGTTACTCTGTCAATCACATTTCCTACTCAAACTCAATCACTTAAATCTATACTATGCTCATACTTTCTTCTAAGACAAGTTAGAGATTTTGAAAAATATGAAAAGCTCCCCAGTTTGCTAGTCATCTCTGCACCAGGTTAACAAAGTTGAGACCAGATTTCTACACTTAAAAGGAATTGCTATTTATTACAAGGAAATAGACTCTAGCATTAGGTAAACAGAAATGAATGATTGGCATATAGCAGTGCTAATTACAACTCTAATAGCCTTATAACCTCACCCTTACAGAACAAGTAGAGGGAGAAGCGAATGGATGGAAGGACAACTGGAAAAGTGATCCAGTGATCACTTCACAGTATCTGCTGGGAGAGTTCTTATGCCGATCAGAACACTGCTTCTTGGTCTTCCTTTTCCAAATGCTTCCACTGGTTTGCAAGAGTTACTAGGTGATTGGTTTACTTATAACATGCCTCTAACTTATAAAAAGTTACAGCTTACAGCAACTGCTGATGAAACATAAACTGGTTTTCTTCCGACTTAAAAGTAAGAACAGCAAAAGAACATTTGTGAGCTGATGGAGATCTAAAGGATTCTTCGTATCTTGTTCACAAGCTGTTCAGCTACCAGGGAACCAATCACATAATCTAGGCAGGCAGAAAGCTTTCGTTATTGAAAACTGGTCACTAGTCCACAGACCAATCAGCTACTTGTATTAACTAAAGCTCCATCCACACATGACCCCTTGGCTCCAACTCATCTGTAATCACATGCAGCCACTGTTGGAACCAACAGCTGTGCAAATAGTATTCGCAATGAATGTCAGATTACTTACTGTCAAAAGATGGAACCATCCTCCAGCAATCCAGTTATTTTCTTATTTCAGTCGACAATTTAAAATATAGAAAAATAAAAAAGACAAGGTGTGAATTGCTGTAGTATCAATGACAAAATCTAGTTGCATGTGCAGTAGCTGGAATTCACTCAGCCATGGTTTCTCAACCTGTTTGTCTTGGTATTCAGCTTGCCTCATAATGCAGGAGTTCTGTGCCTCTGGACCTGGCACAGTTTCACTTACAAATGGGGCAGGTACATAAATGGGATAGATGATTCTTGTAGCTGTGCGTCAAGTATACTTTTGTTTTATATTAGCCCTTCTCTATTTCACATATACAGTGGTTTCCTTATTTAATCGCATATTTTCCTGGAGGCCTTTTCTTCATAGCTAGGGGAAAGTGAGGACTGCAAATGCTGGAGAGTGAAGGGCTTATACCTGGAACGTCAACTCCCCTGCTCCTCTGATGCTGCCTGACGTGTTGTACTTTTCCAAAGCCACACTTTTCCTCACGGCTGACAATGCTCAAGACAATGGACTTTGCAGGGAAATAATGCCAACCTTTACTGTCACATAGGTACAGTGTTAGTTTAGTTGATGATCATATTTATCAATAATTGGATCAAACAATGTAGGAGTAAAAGTAGGCTATTCAGCCCATCAAGTCTGTTCTGCCATTCAATGGGGTTATGGCTGATCTGATCATTCTAAATTCTATTTTTCTGCCTCTTTCCCATAAACCTTGATTCCTTACTGATTAAAAATCTGTCTTTCTCAGTCTTGAATATACTCATACCAACCTATACAGTCTCTGATGTAAAGAATTCCACTTACTCATTACCATCTAAGAGAAGAAATTTGTTCCCCGCCTTAAATGGGTGATTTCTTACTGTGAAATTATCCCCTATGGTTCTAGACTCTCCACATTTACCCTGTCACACCCCTTAACAATTACATGTGTTTCATTAAGATTTCCTCTCATTCTTTTAAACTTCGATGAGAACGTAGCAAGACTCCCCTATTTTTGTACAGGTCATTCTACTCTAAGGTGCATTCCGTTAATGCCAGTTCGCTATAACACTATTGACGAATTGGGAATTCTGTTTCGATAGCACAAACCATTAGTGTGTACTGGTTATAATGCATTTCCAGCCCCATTGGTTTAAATAGTGCTGCTATTACACATTTCCTTGTAACACGAGGTTGCACAAGAACGGAACTACTGCATTGTAGCAGAACCGACTGTACTTCATCCTCTTTGAAATAAGGGCCAGGATTCTGTTGCCTTACCTCTTAACTGTTTAATATGTACATTAGCTTTTTTGTGATTCACACACAAGTATCCTCAAATCCTTCACTGCTGCAGTTTTCTGATGTCTTTCTCCATTTCGTTAATAGTTAACTCTATTCTTCCGACCATAATGCAAAACCTCACAATTACTCGGGGGTCAATCAGAAACAAGTTCAGAACATGCAGTGATCCCCAAAATGCACCTTTAAGGCACATATATGCCATTCACCCAGCAGTAAGGGACCCAAGTTTCTGCATCTAGATTGTTGTTGAAAGAACTACTTCACCAGAATTACATTTTTTTATGCTAGTGATAATTCATGCTGACATCATAAACCAGTATAACAATATTAAATCCTTTGCCAACACTACATGACTCATTGTTAGAGGTTCAACCCAAATAAACACTTAATGAATATCACTAATTAAAATAAAAGAAATACCATTTATAGAAACATCTTCCTTTCTTCAGGATGATCTAAAGTGCTTCCCACCCAACGAATTGCTTTTGAAGGTGATCTTCTCGTGACATACAATCCACTCAATCCACATAAGATTAGTGACAAAAACAGAAATTGCTGGAGAAACTCAGAAGGTGTGGCAGCAGCTGTGGAAAGAAAAAGCAGAGCTAACATTTCGAGCTAGGGACTCTTGTTCAGATCTTTTTTTCCCCACAGGTGCTGCAAGACGTGCTGAGCTTCTCCAACAATTTCTGTTTTTGTTTCAGATTTCCAGCATCTACAATTTTGTGGTTTAAGTTACATTTACAACTCTCTTCAAGGCTGTGCCCTCTTATTCAACATGCAATGTCCCTTTAACCAAAACCCAACTGATTAAGCCATGCGCAAAGATATCTGATTGTTCTAAACATGTAGTAATGCTATTTCATATTACCAAATGCTGTATGCCAAACCTAAAGTAAAATAACAGCTTGCATTTATGTAGTATCTTTAACATTGTGAGGTGCTTCGCAGGAGAGGAATCAAAGAATATTCAACATCAGGCTGCATGAGGAGACATGAGAGGAGGTGACTAAAAGCTCAGTTAAAGACATAGAAGTGTGGAATTCCAGAGATTAGGAACCTAGCATTGCATAGAAAGATTGGCATGACTGTGAGCCATACAGGCCGACCATCTTTCAGGTTCTATGCCTGACACGTTCTGGAGTCAGCAATCTTAAACAGGATGTGAGTTGAATCCGTACAATTAGATTCATTGTTCCTGAGCAAATAACCTAGTGATTCTTTTTCTTAAATGTGTTCATGTGGAGAACAAGTGCAGATATGATGCTGTGATGCTTTTTTTATTAGTGTGTTAAAACCCATTGCCAGTTTGCATATGAAGATGAATCCAATGCAAAGTGCACCAGCAATTAATTGATTGCACATGGAATCAGATCCCAGCAGGTGTCTAGACTTGAAAATACTTTAAAACACAGCAGCAGAACACTTGGCCAAACTGGAAGGTGCCAGTATTCATGCTGCAAATGAACCTTCCTCCATCATAATTTATCTGAGTGTTGAAGCATATCCTTTCATTCCTTTCTCCCTCATGAATTTCCCCTTGAAGACATCAGTGGAATTAAGTTCAACTGCACCATCTGCTTGCAAGTTGCACATTTGAAGGAAGAGAGAGCAAGAAGAAATGAAACACAAAATCAGCTCTCCTAAGGCAATAGTGTCTCTTTATTTTTAGTAGGTGCTGCTTCATCTTTCTATGAGACTATTTGGATCAGCCTTTGTGTTGACAGCAGCTGTCACCATGAATACCTACTGTCAGGACATTCTCTGCCCTTGCTGTGCGATGACTTTCATACAAGAGCATCAGTATCTCCGACGTCATTACTGCAGCTTCATTGAGAAATAATCTGCAGTTGATTAGCTGGCAAGTCAATGGAAAGCAGTACATCTTTGGACGTTAATCATGGCACAGTTTCAAATAGTGTCAGTACAAACACTGAGCTCATACTATGTTTCCCTTCTTTATCTCTCAAACACTTGGAGGTCTGAGATCCTTTATTTGTTGTGCCATCAAATGAAATGTACACATGCATTTGGCAATGTTTGGGTGTATTATAGCAAGGATATCTGGATTTTTATTTGTATAGATCACTTAATCATGTATCTTACAGAAGAAAGCATCAATTCCAGTAGCCGCGCTCCACAAACTAAAGGGTGGTCTTGCAAATTATTTTAGATAAGGGCAGAAAAAGCTGGAAATCTTGAGCAGATCAACCGTGATCTGCAGAGAGAGAAATTGAGTAAAATGACAGAAAATGTTGACACCCTGCAATTAAAGCAGAGGGTTTCAACCATTTTGTGTTGTTATTTTAACATCTTTGTGGCCTTGTGCTTTTTTTTAGGATATATATTTTGAGAATTTGTTGAGTGTAATTTAGCTCACATGAATATATGCTCACTTCATTCACTCCCACAAACTGTGTCATCAGATAGCTATTTGAACTTGACACCACATTAAAAGAATGTATTACATTAATGGAAGTGATGTTGACTTCACAAACAGCACTGTCTGTGGCCTATGAAGAAGGGTTACACCCGAAATGTTGACTTCTCCACCTCCTGATGCTGCCTGGTGTGCTGTGTCTTCCAGCCTCCTGCCAGTCTATTATTTGAGCAGCAGACTTCACATTATACCTCTAGAGCCAATTTACTTTCGTTGGAAATGATTCTGTCATGTGAACCAAACACGGTTCACCCCATTTCCATTACAAAGCAACTTCACAGAACTGTGATGGACTTTCACTTGACTATGTTTCCATTATTCATGTTTTATGCGAAAAGGAGATGAGAAGTTTCATCACCCAGAGACTGTGGAATTTTCTTCCACACAAAGCAGTTGAATCCAAAAGATGGAATGTTTTCGTGAAGGAGTTAGATATAGTTCTTGGGGCTAAAGAGTGTGGGGGGAAAGCAGAAACAGGTTCCTGAATTGGATGGTCAGCTATGATCATATTGAATGGAGGAGCAGGTTGAAAATGCCAAATGGCCTCTTCCTGCACCTGTTTACTATGTTTCTATGCCAGCTCTTCAGGTTTGCTAATGGAATTTTCCTGATGTTAGGGGAGATTCTTTGCTGATTTACAATGTCAAAATGACCTAGTCAGAGATATATTCTCATAGAAAATTTCAAAAGTGTCTTGGGTAACCCTTAAGATGATGGGGTTGAATATCTCTGGGCAGAAGAATCACTTTGTTTACATTACAAGCTTACTTCCAACGGCAGCGCTCTAAAACAAGTGAAATATCAGATTTCCTCCAGTGTGGAAACAGGCCCTTCGGCCCAACAAGTCCACACTGACCCTCCGAAGAGTAACCCACCCAGACCCATTTCCCTTTGATTAATGCACCTAACACCTTAGGCAATTTAGCATGGCCAATTCACCTGATCCCCACATCTTTGGACTGTGGAAGGAAGCCGGAGCATCTGGAGGAAACCCACGCAGACACTGGGAGACCATGCAAACTCCACATAGACAGTCACCCGATGCAGGAATCAAACCTGGGTCTCTGGCGCTGTGAGGCAGCAGTGCTAACCACTGAGCCACCGTAAAGTCATCATTTGTTTTACAAAATAGACTAGAGTATGCTCCCTTACCTTAACTCAACCCCTTTTTAGCATAAAAATTAATGTTAATGTACCTGGTACTAAATTTTTATGCTGTTAGTTGTGTATTCACCAGGACAAAGTATGCCATTGGTACAAAGACTGACCAGAGAAATCATTTTCAGACAAACGGTCTTCAAGGAGAAATAGTAAAGAAAATCGAATGGAATGTGAAATGGCATCTTGATTTGTTTGCATCTGTTTCTTGCTACTGGCGAGAACAATTTCAACCCCATTTAATTTGAATGGTCTCGTACTGCTGAAAGTGACCCCCACCTCACATTTTCTCATGTGGTCCAGAAATCTATAAAGCTGTCTTTTAACAGATTAGTATTTTTGGACTGTTCTGATTTTTTCTTTTTGCAATGGATTCCCTATTTTTTTTAAAATAGTGCTATTTTCATTGCTACACTGGGAATTAGTAAATTGGCCCTTGACTGTCAAAGTAGTGGACTGTCTTCAGTGTAAAATTCAGTCATAATGTTTGGCTGCTCTGCTGGGGGCAATTATTTGCTCATCCAGCCATTATATTTGTTACACACACATCCCATGTTGGGAATTTTATCATAACTATAAAGTAGTGCTGTTCATGTTGAACTCTGGGCCGAAAGCTGAAGCTTACAGTGCCAGAGATCCCAGGTTCAATTCCCGCCTCAGAAAACTGTCTGTGTGGAGTTTGCACATTCTCCCTGTTTCTGCTTGGGTTTCCTCCTGCAGTCCAAAAATGTGCAGGTTCGGTGAATTGGCCATGCTAAATTGCCTGTAGTGTTAGGTGAAGGGGTAAATGTAGGGGAATGGGTCTGGGTGGGTAGCTCTTCAGAGAGTGGGTGTGGACTTGTTGGGCCGAAGGGCCTGTTTCCACACTGTAAGTAATCTAATCTAATCTTTATATTAGTATTTGTAAATAACGTGGTGGTATAATTAGATTTTCAACTGTACACGAATTGAATTATTAGGAAATTAAAACTATATTCTGAACCAAATACACCATCTGTCTATCAGGAGGTATAGTGCATGTTTCTTTGGGTCATTTGGCCCCTTTGTATTTGCACCAATGTGCATGGCTGCTTTGAGCATTCCTCTTGGATCAGGGGAAGCAGAGTCCATGGCTGTCTTAATTAGCTGTGCAGGGCCGTGCCAGTGAAAGTTTAAAGCTTGCAATGATAAGAGGCCTGATTATGGTCAGATTTGATCAGTTTAAAAATGGACTTGCATTTATAAAGCTCCTTATCCTATCTCTTCAAACGATCTCAGCAATCTCCACATGTACTGAATTACTATGATTCTCTCATATAGGCAAGTATGGCAGCTGCTTATGCACACAGGAAGTTCCTAAATAGATAGAAATTAATAAATCTTCGGTTAATCATGGCATTAGTTAAGGGAGGAATGTTGACTTGGTTTAGCTGTGTGGAACAGAAGTGATATTAAAGTGATTGGAGCTTCTTTATTTAAAAAAAATTAAAATAAATGTTTACAAGGAATTATTTGACCATGGAAGAATGCGATAGTCACAGTGGCCTGAACAAGTTACACAGAAAGGTATTTTTAACATTCTTTCCATTATTGTAACTAAATGAGAATTTTTGCAAGCTTTGAGATTTGGAATGTAGTGGCTTTGCAGAATTGGACTGTTTAGCAGCATGAGGTAAAGTGGGTCAAGACTGGAGTGCAATAAAGAGGACATGAGAGCCTGATGGACACTTTCACATGCCATCAGTGCATTTGAACCAATTTCAAACAGGCTTAAACTGTTACTCATAAATTTTATGAATTGAGAAATTTTTACTTGAATGCAAACAGACATAAGCTAGCAGGTAACATATTTGAAAATATGTTTATTATTCATTTGCTTTATTATGTTTTAAGTAAATTTTAATTCCTGATTGCTGGAGGCTTTACTAAGGAATAATCCAAAAACAATCAGATAAATTCAGTGCTGAGCAGATTGTGAATGCACATTGGGAACAATCGCGTACACCTTGTGCTGATGTAACAATGTCCTGAACATTTTTGCATGTACTTATAGCCATAAGTCCTGGAGTTTTAATTGACAGAGACTTGTAATAGAGAACTAATCGAGTAATGTGGATATATAATAGCAAAGACTTTTATACTGGGCATTACTCTACTTTTCAAACCGGTCATGCACTGTTGCTTCTAATAAAGCTTATTGTTTATGGGAAGGCTCCAATTTTCACATTACCCCACTCATCCCTCACCACATTCGCCTGGTACAGGTTCACACCAAATTGTATCAAGAAGCATTAGAAAAGACATAGGTACCAACATATTCTGGAATTTAGGACAAAAGAAACTCAGATCCAGCACAGGTATAGATGGTGGTATAGAAAAGATAAAATTGCAAATATTACAACCCGCCAGCTATTGCATCTTTGCTTATATTAAGCTTTGATCTTCACATAACTTATCAATGTAAGAACACAGAGCAGGAATAGGCCTTTCAACCCTTTGAGCCAGCTCTGCCATTCAATATGATATGGTTGATCTGATTGTCACCTCAAATTGATCTTCCTGTCTATCTCAGATAACCTTTCGTCCCTTGTTTAACAAGACTGGCTACACCTCTGCCATAAAAATATTCAAGCTTCCACTTTTTCACGGTGTGTTCCAAAACCTTATCACCCTCCACAAACAAATCATTTCATCTTGTTTTAAAATGGGGAACTGCTGATTTTTAAACAGTGACTTATTTTAAGATGAAACATCCTCCCCACATCTGCTCTGTCAAGACTTCTCAGGATGTTACTTGCTTCAATCAAGTTGTCCCTTACTCTTCTAAACTCCAGAGAATATTAGCCTAGACTGTCCAACCCTTCCTCATAAGACAACACACTAATTCCAGGTATAAGTCTGGTAAATCTCCTCTGAACTGCTTACAATTCGTTTATATCCCTTCTTTAAATCAGGTGACCAATAGTGTGCACTATAATCCAGATCCTGTTTTATCAATGCCATTTATAATTGAAGCATAACCTCTCTACACTTGTATTAATTTCTCCTCACAATTAATGGTAACATTTTACTAGCTTTTCTAATTACCTCCTGTATTTGAATCATAGCCTTTTGTGATTCCTGCATTCGGGCAACCAGATCTTGTTGCATCTTTCATTATTTAATTATATGTTTCTTTTTATGAAGTTTTCCTACAAAAATAGACAGCTTCACTTTTTCCCACATTATACTTTCCTTAGATTTTGTTCAATCTGTTAACCTATCTATATCCTTTTATAGTTACCTTTAGCCATCAAACCTTTTCTCAGTCTGTGGCACACAACTTCACCCTATACTCATAGCATCTTCTGCACCTGCCCTTTTCTGTTCTAACACATTATGGATAGAAAATGATCACTGCTAAAACAAAGATGACATTTCAGAGCCTGTTAACATTTAATTATTAATTTTCTGAAGGCTACTTGTATAAACTGCTTTGAAATAATGTCCTTTCTGGACTGTAAAACTTAAGATGCTCTGTAATTTTAGACACTGGTGGAAACCTCTGTAATATATGTGTTGTGTCACTTAGAATTCAGCTGAGCGAAAGCGAGGACTGCAGATGCTGGAGATCAGAGTCAAGAATGCGGTGTTGGAAAAGCTTAGCAGGTCAGGCAGCATCCGAGGAGCAGGAGTATCGTCATTTCTGGCCAAAGTCCTTTATCACTTAGAATTCAGCTGAATTCATATCCTGTCAGTGAAATGTCTGGTGACTCAGTAACCTTTCATAATCAGGACTTTGGGAGTAAAATGATTCAGTCAGCAGCAGAATCAGCAGGAGAACTGGGAAGTTGGTGTCTGTTTGTAACAATGCAAAAATACTTAGGAAAGGATCATAAAACCAAGCAAACCTGGGCTTTTTGAGGGATCTTGTGGATGAAACTAGCCAGAAGTATGAAGCTGAGGAACATTGTGAGGCTCATCATGATTCATCCATCCAGAACAACCTGACCTGCCATCCCTTCCCCAAATCCCAGTGCTCTGTGTATTGCTTCTTCAATAATTCCAGAAATATTGTCTCCACAATTCTGCCCAGGGGTATATCCCAAATGTTGTTATTCACTGTACTGTTGGAAGACTCACCCCCGGCATTAATTCCTAATGATTTTGAACCAGTGTCACCTTTTCTTACTCCTGTTTCATTTATAATAGGATTCTGGATTAAACATTTCTATACCATTTGCTAGATTATACTTTTTTATAAAATCATCTTTCAAATGTCATCTTTCTGGTTGCAAAACTCAAGTTGCTTCCTGTACAGTTGAATGAGTCTATTGTTCCTCATTGACTGGAATTGAACACAGCATACAGTCTGACCAGGGTTCAGTAAAGTTTGATTGCGACCTCCTTCAATTTGTATATTATTTTCCTGCTATATGGGTGAATATTTATTTGATTTACTTGAGTGCAGCTCTCTTGGTTGGTTGGAAATGCTATATGTGTAAGTCTACTGAGGCTCCTGGATCTTTGTCAACTTGGCTCTTTCGTCACTATTGAGAAAATCATGCATGATGCCCAAATTTCCTTACTTGCCCCTTTCTTATGCAGCTACTCAGGAACGAGGAATCATTTGCTTTTGGAATGGCTGATCAATCTAACGCATGAACTGCAAAGTTTTTATAAAATAAACCACCTCCATTTTGGAAGGTCCCATTGGCAAGGACGCTCCTGAATTAGCAATGGTGTTTGATCTTTCCAAGGATGCAAACAAATGTCTTTGCGTTGTCCTCCTGGAAGTCTCTTGTTGCAACTGTGTTCTGAGTAGAAGATTAGTTTTGATTGTTTGATGTCAGTCCCTTGAATAACATCCTGCCCCACTGATCTATTTTGAACGATTAATACGTTGATACTGGACATGTTAGCTTTGAAGGAGACACAGTTATTAAACTGATTATCATTAGATTTGGAAGATCTTTTAAAGGTTGATGGTGATAGTATTTCTGCAATGCTTTAAGACGCCTTTTGTGGGCTACCCAAGTCTCTGATGTATAAATTACTGTGGGAATGACTGTTGCCTGGTAAACCATGATCTTAGTCTTGGATTTCAGGTCTTCGCTGTCCAATAGTCCCTTCCTCAATTGGCCAAATGGACAGAATGGATTTGATATTAAATTTCATTGTCTATGTTTACTTTCATTAAGAGGAGGCTCCCAAAATACAGAATATAGTGCCAATTCTCCATAATGACTTCTCCCTAAATGAAATATAGCACTTATCTTCATTATGTCTTTGGACCACATACATATTTTAGTTCAATCATTCTTTAATTGCATTATTTAATTTCACAGCCCCATTCTAGTTTAATTACCACTTCAATTTGCATTGAGTTTAGAATCCAAATATTGACGCAAATTGGGAATATTAGTGATTCCCACACTGAATGTTAGTAGACAGCACTTACTTTTTTAGGACTTGTCAGAAAATATTATGTGTTTTTCTCATGTGTAAGGTGACCCAAAACATTTTCTGACAAATGGGATATTTATTGAAATTTGTCATGGTTGTAATTTTGGGAAAGCCTTAGCCAAAGCTTGCAAAGCAAACTTCCACAAGCAGCAATGTGTTTTAGTAGTTTAGAACATGTGTATTGCTGAAAAAAATTTATCAAAGTTTTTCATCTTGTGCGCATCAGGGCATTTCACAAGAATACCTATTCAAGGGACAAACCAGCATTTAAAAACGAATGTTGGTTTGTCCCTTAATCGATTTTTCTGCAAACTGACCTGATAAATGCAAGATGAAAATCGTCAATGGAATATTTCAGCAATAAACAACAATGTGTTAATGAGCAGGTAATCTTGATGGTGTTTGGAGCCAGGACATTGGGAATAAGTCTCCTCATCCTCTTCAGAACAATACCCATGGGGTCTCATATGTCTGTCTTGGAGAGCAGATGTGGTCTTGGGTTAATATCTCAGCCTAAACCTCAGCATCTGTGATAATGTAGCTTTCCCTTACTACTGTGCTGGAGTGTCCATGCAGATTTTTGTGCTCGAGTCTCCTTTGTCCCGTATCCATTGCTTTCTGCCATATAGGCAGTTTCTTATCTATGCTCAAGTTTCATCCAGATGTTCTTCAAGGTTTGCACATAGTTATTGTTCACAGCTGTCAACTTAGTTTGTGACTTCTTCAGTCATATCAGAGGCAGATATGATTAATGACCTTATAAGAATAAGGAAGGTATGAATTGGTTCCTTACTGAACACTATTCATGTGGGTTTGTGACAGTGAGTGATACCTGGCACTGAGTGAAATAAAAGTAGAAATGACCAATTGCTCAAGGATATCAGCTGACTGAACCACTACAAAATATCAAGGTACACTGTTCAAGATGTAAACGCAATATGAGGGTTTAAAGTCAATTTTGTGACTTGTATTAATATGTAGATGGAAAAATAATTTAGAGAGATTTGGAAGAGCCTGTAAGTGTTCAGACACAGCTTGACCATAAAATGACTGAAGTTGTAGAGTTTTTTTTAGATGTACATAGGATTCATATTCAATTCACATTCAAGTTTAGCTCAGTAACTACCCTGTCAAAATGTTCCCTCAGAATTTATTTCAGCAAGTCTTTCTCTTCATAAGTACCTTTCTTAGTTTCTCACTCTTATGGTCCAATCATCTTCAGCACTTGGATGAATCTTAACTAAGTCTATTTAAAGTTTGTCTGATGGATTAAAAATATAGGAAAAAGTTGTTTGTGAGTAATTTTGACAGTAAAAATTAAAAATGCAGCTGTGATTGTAATGTAGTGATGCTTAGAATTTTAATATACATAATTATAATGTGAGATGAATAACTCTGTGATGATTCACCCTCACACCTTCCACCTTCCTGAAGGTGCCAAATATTACTGGACTCTGGATATGTGGGTGCCAGAAATAATCAAGAATGATATTTATTTGGCATTTTATATACGTAAGCCTGCTAATTAGTAAGTGGCAGCAAAGTATTTGACCAGGACTTAGGTTCAATCATGACTGTTTGTTCATCCAAAGCTGTTCTAGCGTATCTTGGTCAAAGTTTCTCTTTCAGCTCATATACAAAAAAAAGCTCTTACCGATGATTCATATCCTTCCCTTTCCTTGATTAAGAAGAGGTTATGCCATCCTTGCTGCTTACCTGTCTAAAATCAGCTCGGTCAGTTCAGGGTAAGCTTGGTCTCTTGAACCTCCTTGATTTGCAAAATGACATACCATCTTCAGTCAGCATGTTGGGGTTCAATCCTCACTCTGTGTCGTGAGTGTCCACATTAGGGGAATGGGTCTGTGTGGGTTACACTTCTGAAGGTCGATGTGGACTTGTTGGGCCAAAGGGCCTGTTTCCACATTGTCGGGAATCTAATTATGCATAACAATTGACTTACTAAAGATCTTGACTTTTGGATCAGATGTCAGATCCTGGTGGTGAAAGTGAGGACTGCAGATGCTGGAGATCAGAGTCAAGATTAGAGTGGTGCTGGAAAAGCACTGCAGGTCAGGCAGCATCCGAGGAGCAGGAAAATTGACTTTTCGGGCAGGTGCCCGAAGGGCTCCTCAGATGCTGCCTGACCTGGTATGCTTTACCAGCACTACTCTCATCTTGTTAGTTCCTGTTGACCTATTTAATTCTTTTAAAAGATCACTTTGCATTGTTTGAAGATGAAGAGGAAAGTACTCCTGGTGCTCAAGCCAGTGTCCTCCACTGAACGCCCATTCCAAAAAAATTAATGAACTCTATAACTTCTTCCTTTGGACCTCTAGTAGCATGAGCAGTCCTTGTATTGACAATGTGCATAGGTGGCCCATTCAAAGGTTTTTGTCAGTAATGCTGTTCAGCATACTGGAGAAGTGTAAAAATAACTGGTTATCCTAAACATGCTTGGTTTCTCCCTTGATAGGCCAGGTGAGATTAACTCCATGGTGCACCACATTATCACAATACAGAGTACCTGAAAATTGTTAAATCTGGTACTGCAGTTACATTATCACCATTATGCAAGGCAGGAGATGTGCACATATTCAGCTTGGCTATAATGTAATATAGATTAAAATACAAAGAATAATTCCTATGTACATGACCCCCACTAATGATAGAGAGTCAAAAGATGCCGTTGTCATTTCATAGAACTCCTCTAAGAAGTAGTGATTCTGCAACCCATAATTGTAGTGTCATGGAAACCATCTGAAGGAATCAGCTTTGACAACAACAGTCATAGACAAACATCTATGTGAAATTAATATGTTTACAGCTTAATTTCTGGCAATTATGTTGTCATTAGGTCATAAAAACCTCTGTAACAGGCTCTGCTGAAAGCATATTTTGACCATTAGTTTTAAGAATATCACTTTTCTTGAGTGCTGCTGATGCTTGTAGTTGTTTGGTGGCAGGGATAGTGCAGGAGACAGAAGACAGTAAGAACCTGGCAAGCCAAGGATCTGCAAATGTCTTGCTGAGCTTAACAGTAAAATCTCATTATATTTTTGGATCAGTTCCCCACCCAGCAACAATGGGGAGCAAAAACCAACAGTGGGCTGATGTCGCCAGGAATTAATTGAGAACAGTCTTAATTAATTGGGAGGGGCAAGGTTGACCATTTTGGAGTTTTTAAGCAGAAGCTGGGAAGCTCAGCACTCAGCAAAGGGAGAAAAAGGGAAGAGAAGGCCAAAGGTTTTGGTGAGGGACCAGATAAGAACTCTTTAACTCCTGGCCCATGGGAATTGCAAAACTTCCCTTTGACCTTCCTTTAATTGTGGAACTGTGAGGTGACAGTGACTGCACTGATATCAAGGCAGCAGTTATCAGAGTGTGGCATCAAGGAGTCTCATTAAAACCGAAGTCAATGGGATTCAGGGAAAATGGGGAAACTCTTCACTGATTGAAGTCATGGTTAGTATGATGGAAAATTGGTCTAATTCTTGAAGGTCAGTCATCTCACCTTCAAGCATTTCTGCAGGAGTTCCTCAGGGTAGTGTCCTCAATCCTACCAACTTCAGTGACACTGCTTCATAGTGACTTTCCCTTACGTTCAGAAGCAGAGATGTTCACACAATATTTAGTCCAATATTATGACTTCCCAGATACTGAAGCAGCCTGTGTCTATATGCAGCAAGACCTGGATAACATTTCAGCCTCAGCTGATAAGAGCAAGTAATATTTGAGTCAGGCAATTATCATCTCCAACAAGAGAGAATCTAACATCACCCCTTGATATTTGATGCCATTGCCATCACTGAATTCCACACCCCTTTTATCTCTGGCATACTGTGGCCATTTACAGGTTGCATTGCAACAAATCAGCAAAGTTCCTTCAACAGCACCTTCCAGACCCACAACCTCTACCATTAAGAGTTACTAAGTCAGCAGATGTATTGGAACATGGCCACCTGCAAATTCCCCTCCAAGCCGCATGTCATCCTGAATTGAACATATTGCTATTCCTTCACAATATCTGGTTATCACCATGGAACTGTAGAATTGTAGGTGTGTCTACACATCATGGAGTGCAGTAGTTTAAGAAAACAGTTCACCATCACATTCTCAAAGGAAATTAGGGAAAGGCAGCAAATGTTGGCCTAGCCAGTGATGCCAACATCCCATGCGTGAATAACAATCCCCAGAGAAGTCTGCACTGTACAGTTATTAAAAACCGGGGTCATAATTACCCTGTGGGAGCTTGATTTTAAATGTTTTGAAGAAATAGTCTGATGGATTGTACAAAACCTACTTCCGTGAATCCAGCAATGGGTCCGTGTGCCAAAAACCGAAATTGTTGGCAAAACTCAGCAGGTCCATGGGAAAGAGTTAATGTTTCGGGTCTGCTGCAGGGAGACCCCCCCCCCAGATGAGATGAAGTTGGTGATAATCATGGACACATTGGCCTGATAATTGATAGTGCAGTCATGACCTGAGAGAGATAGGAGATGTCTGAGAGATGACGCTCAGCCTCCTTACTGTAGAGGTCAGTACACCACCCTTGTTGGCAGGCTTGATGACAAAAGTCAGGATTGAATCTGAGATCATGGAGAGCAGTCAGATTAGAGGGAGATAGGTTTGAACGGATAAGGAGGAAGAGGGAAATTAAGGCAACCAATGTCATGTCGACAGTTCTCAACAAACAAGTGGAGTGCAGGCAAAAGGCCAGAGGAAAGGGTCTAGATGGAGAAGTATTGGAGGTGGGTGAAGACATCTGCGGAACTGATAGAGAACTCCTATACAAAGAAATGGGCATGGAGATGGTGGAGATGGAAGAAGAGCTCAATGTCATGTCTGGCCCAGAATTCATTGAGATGGGGGTGCAGAGTGATAAAGCTGAGACCTTTGCAGAGTAGAGAATGTTCAGCATCAGAGAGCAGAAGGTCAGAAGGGATAATAAATACCTGACAAGTGGTGGAGTCAGGAGAAAGGATAGAGTCAGAGGGAAGGGAGGGGAGGCATGTTCCACAGGGGTGTATCTCTAAGTTGTTGCAGCTTTAAAGGAAGAGAAAAGGTTTCTGGTTAGAATGTCGAACAAGCCAGAGGATTCAGTGAAATTAGGAGGCAGGACAGTTCTGAAGTAGCGTGAGGTGATGCTGGGCATATGACAGCACATCTCACTGACTGCGGATCTCAGGATGCAGCAGGAAGAGCTGTCTGAGAAACATTGTACATCCTGGACATACCTGTCATCCTTGGTGGAATGAAAACACAAGGGATGAAACTTCAGCCGGAATCGACATGGGGTGAGTCTGAACCGGAGACAGTCACAGAGGAATGAGAAGTGGCTGAGGAAATGAGTTTTGGCAAAAGGTTTGTCAAATACTCAGACAGAACTAAAAAGTGACAATGGAAAACAAGAAGAAAGGTTTACTAGAAATCTTGTCGGATAGAGGGAGCAGAATTTTTTCAAAGTAGGCATACCTGGAAGAAATTTGGCAGTGATAAAATAAAACAAAGAATTGTGGATGCTGGAGATCTGAAGCAAAAACAGAAATTTCTGGCATAACTCAGCAGTATCTGTGGGAAGAAAGCAGAGTTAATGTTTCGTGTCCAGTAACTCTTCATCAGTTCTTTGTTTTAATGGGTGTATGCATGTTAGGTTAGGGGTCATGTTTCATACAAATAGTAGCAAACACTGCAACAGAGGACATAAGAAAGTCAGGGTGGAGGGTGGACAGTGGGCCAAAACCATGAAATATGAAGGCCACTGGCTCTGAAGTATAAGAAAATCCATTTTAAATAATAGAAAGGTAATGGTGCTTATCAACCTGGCTGTCTAACTGATGGACCTTGCTTTACGTTAATGGAATGTAATCATCAGTTCACTGCCTACAGCAGTGAGATGTTTTCATTGATGTAAATATCTAAAATGATAACTTGTAAGCATCAAGTAACAATGGACAATAATATATCCTTCCCAAAAACTCAGAAAGCTTTGAATACCTTGCAGAAAGCTAGAGATTATGAAGTAAGCTTTTGTGATGCTTGTATAAAATACTATCATAGTTCACTTGTGTTTGAGAGTTAGAGGTATTTTTCAGTTTTCTAAAGAAGTAGCACTCTGTAGAGATTCTCAGTTTTCTCTTGCTGAAGTAAATCATTCTGCTCAATGTTAATGGATCATGTCAATAACCCTTTCAGCACTGAACTTCCATTTTGATGTTTCAATTGTTAAAGGCGAGTGACAAAACTAATCTTTGGCAATTTATTTTTGGCTTCGTGAAGTAAAACACTCTTCCCGAATTAATGGGAATGTAAAAGGTAAAGTCACCATAGTCTTCCAGACCATAGGGCTACTCTCTTGATAGAGAGAGATGACTGGTCGTGAGTTACTGTGTCTCAGATGAGGGGAGAGAACGAGAATTAGAATAAAAATCCTTCATGGTAATCTCAGCCAGTATGGGCGTTGAACCCATGATGTTGGCATCACTCTGCATTGCAAACCAGCCATCCAGCCAACCAAGCTAACTGATTCCCTAAGTAAAGTCCCCACAATCCATGAGAATGTAACAAAATTAAGATACTGTTTTGCCATGAGCTCAGTTAATTTGTGATATGTGCTAATGTTGTGGGTAAATCGCTTAATTAGTGAGTATGTACTTACTAATTTGGATACTTATTCAGAAATCAAATGCTGAAACAATGATTTAAACTTTATCGTATGTAGCAACCAAAATAAGACCCCCCAGTAAGCAGGTTAAGCCTCACAACCCAACTTGGCCAGATTCCATTAACAGTGTCTGTCTCTGGAAGTGTCCAGAATCTAATCCTTACGCAATGTTGTTCTTCAAAGTTATGTTACTGAATTGTTCTGGTGTTGGATTCCAATACAATTTTCTCTCTTTCAAGTTTGTGGTGTGACACCACTGATGATTCTTTAAATTCTTTCATCCCCAACATTGATTACATTTCTGGAGACCTCGAGTCTGTAGCTTGCCGCCTTATCAGAAATAGCTCCCCTGTTCCTTGTTACATTCACGGTTAGGTCTCTGTTTAAAACACAGCTTTTCCTGCAATTGGCCCCCTTACGCCAGGATATTCCTTCTGCAGGCAGGCTTAATTGCCCATTGTCATGACACACCAGGTAATTAAACAGTGTTATCTCCTCACCCCAAGGAAATCGCTTCTTTATGTTGCTTCTTCCTGCGGATGGTTAATTTGCATATTGCTTCTAATTCCTTTTATAGCAGTTTCTTCTTGTCCATTATATCTCGAGAGAGAGTTTATTCCAGACCAAGCCATTGCTTCCTCTTTTGTGTATAACAGCTATCTTTGTTGATTTTAATCCTTGAAGTTTTTAAAGTTGTCACACTAATCCATGTATGATCATAAAACTTTGAATTCACTAAACATGTCTGAACTCTATGTTTGTGTCAGCTATTCTGGAATGAGGAGGTGTTAAATTGACCTGAATTACTGTTTCCAGTTGCATTCATTGAAAAGTACAGGTTTGATGAAGAGTTGGCTTTGATCCCTTGCTGAGTTGAATAGCCTGTTAATACTCACTGTGGTAAGTTTCATTCTAGAGGGTGAGATAGCAGAGAACAATGCCGTATGTCCACCTCCAAGCACAAGTCAGTAGCAATGGAATAATGGGGAAAGCTGAAGGTGGGGAGTATGCATTTTGTATAAAGTAACAAGATTTGATTTTGTTACAATCCTACAATGTTGTCCAGAGAGTGGGAATGGCACAAAGGTGAGATTCCAGTTTTGCAGCATGATTGTCAGCATCTTAACTGAGGCATATGAGAGCAGAGCTCTCTTCCTGAACGTCCACAACACGAAAGTCCTCTACTAACCTTGCCCAGCATTGTAGAGTGAACCCCTGATCATCAAGGGACACGGGGAGGCCTAAGAGAACATTCACTACTTCCAATAGCTCGGAGGTATTCTGTCAGCCAAAGCAGCTATTGATGAAGAGATCCAGCACTGCCTCCAGTGTGCTAGTGCAGCCTGAGGAAAAGGGGACAACATCAGATCCAATACCAAGATCATGGTTTACAGAGCTTGGTGGTTTACATCGTCCTATATGGCTCTGAGATGTTGACTGTCCATAGCAGACACCTCTAGGTGCTGGAGCAGCAACATCAAAGCTGCCTGCGCAAGATCCTGCAAATCCACTGGAAAGAAAGACGCACCAACACTAGTGTCCCCAATCAGGTCAACATCCTCAGTGTCCAAGCACTGACTCCTCTTGATCGGATACAAGGGCTGGGCACGTCATCCACACGACTGACACAAGACTCCCCAGGCAAATGCTCTACTCCCGGCTTCGAAATGGCAGGCATGCCCCAGGTGGACAGAGGAAGCACTTCAGGGACACCCTCAAGGCCTCACTGGTGAAGTGTGGCATTCCCACAGACACCTAGGAATCACTGGCCCCAGATTGTTCAAAATGGAGGAGGAGCATCCAGGAAAACGTTGAGTATCTTGAGATTTGCCATTGGGGAAAATGGAAGCCAGGCGAAAGCAGTGAAAGGTTCATGCTGCTACACCAACACCCCATCCGCGACCACCTTCTGCCCCAAGTGTAACAGAGTCTGTGGAAGCCTATCAGTCTATACAGCCACCTGCAGACTCAATTGAGAGCAGAAGAGAGTCATCCTCGTCTGCAAGGGACCACGAATGATCAATATTGCCCAGATAAATTGGATAGCACAAAGGTGAGCTTCCAGTTTTGCATGTCGTCATTTTACAGCATGATTTACACGAAGGTTGAGTAATCACACACGACACCAAATACACAGCTGTACTCACTTTGGCCATATGGTGTCACATCCTTGTTTCACACTGAATAAGTAGCTTCATAGAGAGAACCTGTGTTAGCAGCTTTTTGGAAACAAAGAGCGAGCTCAGTCCGTGCATTTCTTTGTCTAATTATGGATCTCATTCTTACCATAACCTACAAGTATGTAAATAGGTAACATACTCACAACTGTTTCTTGTTTGTCCAACTAAGCAACTCAAGTGATGGGGTCTATTTGGTATGCATGTGACAAGGTATAACAAGAACATATTTTTCAGTTGTTCAATTTATTCAGGGAATCAAAACATTGAATAACTTATTTTTATTCAACTGTCCAAGAGTACACTTGAAGATCCATTAGTGTCTCTCATTGTATCATAATGTAGTGTACCTGTGTGCTTTTGTTATTTGATTAAAATTCTGCTAATTTTAGAATTTATTCATTAAAAGTGTATAAAAATATCATGGTATGGGATAAACCCCATAAAACTTTACAAATGCAGTTTTGTTAGGTAACTGGTTACTATCTGGTCTTTTATCCTCCGCAACTTGATTCAAAATCAGCATAGATTGGAGATGAAGTACCCCTTTCTCTGATAGAGGCGATTCTATACCACCCTGAGTTTGTGTAGTCTTGTCCAGGGTAAGGGAAATAAATCTGGTCCCTGTTTCTGACCTCTTATTCTGTCCTGTACCCTTCTTCTACCCACCCCTCACTTCCTTTGGGTGCCCAGAATTGGCAACCATAGTCACAGTTGTGTCAAACATTTTTATTTAGGTTTAGCAAATAATTTTGCCTTTTGTAAATGTATTCTTACATTTGTGAAGTCCACCAAAGGCTGAGACTTCAGTGTTTTACACTTTACAGCCCTGTTTTATCAGACAATAACATACAACTTGGCCATTCACAGAATTATTATCATGCAGAAGGAGGCCATTTGGCCCATTGTGCCAGTTCCAGTAGTAGTAACCTCCTGTTTTTCCCCATATTCCCGCACACTATTCCTATCCTGATAATTTTCCAATGGCCTCTTGAATGCCTCATTGAAGCTGCCTTCACCTCATTGTCATGTTATACAACCAGCTCTGCTTCATTGAACTTGACCTTATGCAATATTTTGACAGCAACGTCCAAAAGTGTTGGACTTTGTGATAAGAAAAATCACATTATGCATTTAGTGATAAATATTTTTTCATTTTAAATTGAAAATAGCAGCACACATAACATGGTGGTATAATAGTGCACACACAACATAATAGTGCAATATAATGGTGGTATAATATGGCAAATGCTGAAACTCTGAATTATACACAGAAAATTCTCAGCAGGCAAAGCGGCAACAATGGAAAGAGAAACAGAATCAATGCTTCATGTCAATGACATACAATTGTTCTTAATAAAGGTCAGTAACCTCCACTTCTCTCTGCACAGATGCTGCTGGAAGTGCTGAGCATTCCCAGTATTTCCCATTCTGTTTGAGCTCTCCAGAAGCAGTCAGACTTCTTGTCAGTCTGTCTTTCCCCCTTTAATAAAAAAGCCAGGAGCAGCTGCCTGAGATCTGGTTTGGCATAACATTGAATACGAATATCAGAAACAAAAATTATGGTACGAAGAAAACTTGTTAACAAAGAAAATCAATCTGTTGAGAATTGTTTTAAAGAGTGATGAATAAATATGGCCATTGAAAACTGTCAAACAATCAAATTAACTAATGAAAAGTTTTGTGCATTAAGGCGCAGGCATACAGACTAGACCCCAAATACTGGTCACCGGGGAAGGGACAGGAACTGAGCTAAAGAATTCAGATCAGTTGATACCAACCTGTCTTGGCTTTTGGTGGCATACACAGAAAGCCAGCATTGACAGAGTTCATATAAAAGTACCTGTCACAAGGCCACACGTTGTTGGAAGGAAGGTAGGTGGTAAAAGCTATCTATCGAAGTGGTGAGGCACCAGACCCATTACCTTTCCTTGCACTCCAATAGCCAGTTCTACATTCCAGATTGGCTCTTTTGGACGCTGACCATCTAGATTGATGACTTGGCTAAAGAGCCTGAGCTGCCCCAGAGCACTGGTCTCACTGATTATCATCATGTGCTAACATCCTCTCCCCCAAGTCCTGATGTTAAACCAGTATTTACTTGAGGGAATTTCACTACACATGATGGCTTCTCGTTTGGTATGAATTTGCACTGGCTGTATGAAAAATGGGTATGGCAGGAGAATAATTGTGCAGTTGTCTTACAGAATCAAACATACAAGGAGGATCCTTAGTTACAGTTTCTTACATTACACTACTCAGTTGGTCAAGAGGTGAATTGTGGTGTTCTGAAGTGGTGAAAGATGCAACTTAAGTGCAAGTTCATTTCCTGGCTTGAGGTAAGAAATAGTGGGTTTTCTGTTTAATTTATTTCCCGTAATCTGAGCCCTGAGACATCTGTCCTTAGTGTAGTTGCCTTTAACCACAGCAGTGTCAATCAATAAGCAAAGTGGATGGCTTTAAATATATGTCCACAGGGATAATAAAATAAAAAGAAGTGCTGATTCCTGGTGGAAAGAGGTTGCTGAAGACCTCAATCTGTTGGGCAAATGAACTGGAAGCAAGTTGGATTATTAATCAAAAATCGGACATAATGTTAAACAGAATTAAAACCTAACCTCGTTGGTGCATCACTGAGTTTATTTTCTTATTTTTCATAGATTTGTGTTGACTTTCTGAAATTCCAATTTTAATTCAAACCTAAGTTTTGGTAATGAGGTATGTTACTTTGTGAATAAACTCGTTTGAAATGGAACATCTGGTATCATTAATTTCAAACAAGTGAAACTGGAGCAGTGAGAACGTGCAGAGTAGTTATGCCAGAAGAATTATTATAGAACCCACGTAGAAAGAGATGTACAATACAGTTCTTACACATATATACAGTTATTATCACAGTGCTACCAAGCATCTATGCGCTGCACATCATTCTTTGGATTCTTTGAGTTGAGATTATAGAATATGTATGAGAGAGAGAGTTGAAAAGAACTGACACATATAGCAGAATTTTAACCCAACCCTTCATTTAGTGTTCAAGTGGAGGCCCAGTAGCTGAGAGCCATTTTGTCTTCTTTCACACTGAGATGTACAGATGCCCCTCACACATGCATTTCATTTTGTGAATTGAAGTTTCATTTCATCTGGAGATGGCTCACACCTTCTGTAAGATCCTGGCTAATAGAGATGAGAGTTCACAATGGATTGCAGCACTTTTAATGGAGAGTAAGGATCACTTTTGAATAACCTTGTTTTTATTCCTGTAATCCCTGTTTGGTCCATCTATCAAATATTTCCATTGCTAAAGTCATATCTACTGGAGAGTAACTGAGATTTCCTTAAACATAGATTCACACTATAGCACTATTAAACCAATATCTTTTAAAATTGTAGTACCAGGAAATTGGTTAGCACAGCACCTCACAGTGTCAGGGACCCTGATTTGATTCCACCCTTGGGTGACTGTATGTGTGGAGTTTGCACATTCTCCCTGTGTCTGTGTGAGTTTCCCCTGGGTTTCAGTTTCCTTCCACAATCTAAAGATGTGCACGTTAGGGGGATTGGCCATTCTAAATTGTTAAGTAGTGTCAAGGGATATGCAGGCTAGGGGGTTTAGCCATGGGAAATGTGGAGTTACAGGGATAACGTGGGGGCAGAGGGGGAAAGGGTTAGAGGCTGTCTAAGAGAAACAGGCAGTTAATGCAGAAATCCTCTCGGATTCCACTCGCAAAATGTATTTCTGTTTTGGAATCTGAAGAGGGAGTGCAATCAGTGATAAGTTGCTAGTACCATGAGTGGCTTGGTCTTCCAGGAGGAGAGGAAGAAGAAAGGCTGAGCAGTAATAATAGGGGGATTCATCAGTTACAGGAGCATGCAGGCATTTTTGTGGACATAGATGTGACTCCAGGTGAAAGTGAGGACTGCAGATGCTGGTGATCAGAGTCAAAAAGTGTGGTGCTGGAAAAGCACAGCTGGTCAAGCAGCATCTGAGGAACAGGAGAGTCAACATTTGAAGAGCTTATGCTTGAAATGTTGACTGTCTTGCTCCTCGGATGCTGCCTGACCGGCTGTGCTTTTCCAGCACCACACTTTTTGACATAGATGTGACTCCAGTATGATATGTTCCTTTACTGATTCCTGAATTGGACAGAGCAGCTGCTGCATGTTTTTCTAGGGGAGGATGTGAGGATAGACTGAGATTGAGACTATTCTCCATAGAGAGAAGGTGGCTAAGAGCAAGTTTTATGGAAGTTTTCAAAATCATGAGAAGTCTCAACAGAGTAGGTAAGGAGATATTGTGCCTGCTTGTAAAAGGATCAAGATTGGGAGATAATTGACTTAAAGTGATTTTCCAATGTAACAGAGGAAGGAGTCAAATCAGTTGAAGTCAAAAATCACTGTTCAAGGAACAGCCAGTTATGGAATAACTGGGCAAACCACTCAGAATAATGGAACAAAGAAATTGAGATTACTGAACAACAGGCCAAGGGACAACTTATAGAAGTTTTCATAGGGTTTCCTAGGCTGATGGTGAAATCCAAACTGAAGATCAAATTCGTTGCAATTAATTATGTTGGTTTAAAAAAAATTGTTTTATACTGTCAGTAAGATGAAAACCTGTGACTACACAAGGTTGGCACAAATGTTTTCACTCCCCTAAATAGTGATGATGATTCACATTTGAAAAATCAGCAAAGTTTGTAAGGATATGTAACTGATGAGATAGCAAATGAGTGATTTACCTCACATGAATTCATGGCTGAATTCTCAATTGCTCTAACTCAGATTACATTACAGCTTGGTGAAGAGACAGTGATGATATACTTGAGCTTGATGTCAGGTACAGAGAGAAATCACAAGTTCAACTAGAATATTTATTGTAGCATTTTCACAGGTACAATCATCAAGTTCCAGTAACTCAGATAATGCTGAGCAAGAAGCAGTCCTGATGGTGCATCACTGAAGAAGTGAACATGTTAATTTCAGTGAAGCAATCACTGTGGGCAGATGGAAGCATTCAAACTAATGAACAAGTTGAAGGATCTAAACCCTTCAATGTAGAGCAAGTGTAAAAATCTCATACAGATTGAGGATAATGTTGAATACAATGCAATGAAAGTCGCCACTGAAATGGGACAGGTAATGTCCACAGATTCAGGACACAGTCAAACCAAAATAGAAATTGCTTTAAAAGCTCAGCAGGTCTGGCGGCATCTATGGAGAGAAATCAGAGTTAATGTTTCAGGTCACTCGATTTCACTCCGCAGGTGCTACCAGAGCTACTGAGCTTTTCAATCAATTTCTGTTTTTGTTTCTGGTTTTGTTTCTGGTTTACAGCATTTGCTGTTCTTTCAGTTTTTATTTTGTCAAAATGAAATTTCCCGGCTCAGAAACAAGGATATTGCCCATTGGACATGTAAGATACTGCAAAAAAAAGAAAGTAACTATTTTGATAGAAAATCTGTCCTATGTGTACAAAGAATATAAAATTACAGACCCTCTGGATATAACAACAAATCACTTGCATATCCCTGAAGGAAATGTGTCCTGAGAAAAAGAAATCCAAGAGATAAAAGACCCTGCAGTTTATCAGGACTTACCTCATACTATTAAGAACTGAATCAGTCGACAATTTTCAATTCGGAGATCTATTGATCTTCCAAGTCTGAGAAGAGGGAATTCTGGGAAAATTGCTGGGAGATGGGACAGAGGAAAATTTAACTGTATATATCAAGGTATAATGTCAGTAATGGAGAAAGAAACATGGGGTTAGTTGCTGTATAAGGATTTAAGAGTTTGTAAGGTTAATGATAAGGAGTGCATTAAGCTCCATCCAATATGATAATATCACATGGACTTGTGCAGGGGAACAACTTTGGATGTCAAGGGAGTAAGACTTAACATCTTGGTCTCCCTCAGTCTCAGTAATAACGTTCATCGAACCAATATGATTTGTATTTAGTTGCTTTCATCTTATAAGCGGTACCTTTTTAAGGCAAGAGCCTTTTCTCAGAAGATTACCAAGTAGTTTTTCTGTAGTACCCTGTGTATTCCTATTGGAGCAAAGGTCTGACAGCAAGTCTATTAGGTGGATCATGAATTGTAATGAGTTCTTGCTCTGTGCAAAGACCTTCACTGCATAGCGAGTTCTCATCTCTCACAGCCATGAGTTTAATAATTTCATAGAACATAGAACAATAAAGTGCAAACAGGCCCTTCAGCCCACAAGGTTGCGCTGACCTGTGAACTATTCTCAGCTCATTCCCCCGACACTATCCCATAATCATCCATGTGCTTATCCATTTGCATTTCACCTGAATAGCATCATGTTCATATCCTCAGGAAGTCCTAAAGTGCTTCATTGACTATGAGCTGCTTTTTTGGAATGCAGTCGTTTCTGTCATGTAAGTGGAATTCACTTAGATGACAGAAACGACTGCATTCCATAAAGGCAACTCATAGTCAATGAAGCACTTTAGGACTTCCTGACGACATGAACATGATGCTATTTAGGGGAAATTCACTTACAACAGTCAATTTATGTGCAGTAAGTTCCAATAAGCAGCAGATGACCAATTCATCTGTTTCTAGAAGTGACATTTGAGGGAACAATGTTGGCTCGTTTTCTTCAAATAGTACGGTCAGAAATTTTCCATCCACCTGAGCAGGGCATGCTTGAAGCCTTTGTTTATGACTTAATGCATAGACTTCCAAATATCCAACACCATCTCTCAGAGCAATATTTGAAGCATCAGCCTTGATTATTGTACAGGACTCTTGTGTTGAAATTTTATTGCGGTTTCTTACTGTGATAGTGTCTCAGCATGACTTGTTTTAGGTTTTAGTTGTTTAAAGGTGACATTTGGTGATATTTTGATTGAATGCCAGGTAGATTAGTTTGAAAGCCTATCATTGTTTCCTGCTCTAGTGTCATTGTTTACAAAGATTTTTCTTTCATATCTATTGACACAATGAAAACAGAAATAATTATGTTTGGAAATTCGATAATCTCCTTTCGAAAGGAGATTTAAAATACTCGAGTTGCTTTTTGCACATATTTTGAGAGCAGCATCTCCAGGTTTCTGGAGCTTTATTGATGCAAAGTGTTTTAACTATATTAGTGCTGCATTGTATTAGGTGGTAAGCTACAGACGGAGAATGGTAACACAGAATAGTCGGGGTAGGTTATATTTCTTTTGGTCATTTTCTTTGTCATGTGAACTCTGGAAATTGCAGGGTATGTGATTCAGAAACTTATACCATGTTTTAGGTAGCAGTGAAAATTCAGAATTTTGGTGGCTTAAATGGAATGCTTTGTTATGCTTTTATTTTCTCTGCCAAATATATAGAATACATACCTTGTTTATGCATAGGTTGCGTGCTGTATCTAGCAGTGAGCATTAATGGACTTGGCACATCATGCATTTGAGAGATTTCTATTAGTACAATCAAAGGTTGTTTGAAAAGTAGAATGATGTGGTAATGAAACGTTGCAGTTGTCAGATGGTAAAGATTAAAATCGATTTAATTTACAAAATGTACTTCAGTAGCTTTAATATCTGTATTTAATATCTATTTATAACGTCATTAAGAGGCACAATTAACTCAGCAGAGATTTAAAGTAAGAGCATTAGCCTTACAGAATCATTCAGTAATGAATTGGGGCAATATAATCAAAACTAAATAAAGTGAATTCAAAAGCTGTTGTGTCTACAGGATCACTATTGGACTCCTATATCATAGCTTCAGCAACTATGAGCTTTGTAATTTGTCACCATGCAACCAAACATTCTGATAATATTAACAGTCTCAAGGTACATTATCAGAATGCATTTTGATACTTAAAATAGCAATTTCCTGAGACTGCTAGATTGTGTTAGAATCAAAATCTCTTGTTTATCTGGTAGCTAAAACTAGTGAGGGCAGTGATAGCGATTTTAACCATACAACTCTCCTCTCAAGCAAAAACTCAGATTACTCACCCATTGGAAAGTTGTCAGGAGCACCCCATTTAACTGTTACTGTTACAGAGCTTCCTTTACAGTGACAGTGATAAATTAGGCCACATTGTAAACATGTGTGGGAGTAAAAAGGGTGCATAAAGCTAGTTTTTGGTGGCCAGTGTTTGATTCCAAACGACACCTGATAAATTTGGTATTGGGCTAGTTCATTTTTCAGAACCCCCTGGTAACTGCATTAAAAAGGCATTGAGTTCCTTACAGATGTAATTGAGGGACTCTGGTACCAATTTTAGAAATAATTGCAAATATTAGGTATTGTAGAGCGAAGCTGAGGTTAAACTTACTTCACATTAAATCCTTCAGCTAATTTAAAAAAAAACATTTTTAAAAGGATGTTGCTGTGGAACAGGTGAGATCCCTATGCTCCACAATATTCAGGATACCATCCACCATCCCCTTCATGCATAGAACTGCTGTTGCTGATTTTTGGCTTTGGTGGAGAGGCAAGAATCATGATACTTGTTTTCTTCAAATGGAAGAGATGCCTGTAGCAGCCCATCAGATTCATTCTGTTGGTATTAATGGGACCTACAGAAATTCCAGTGCAGCCACAGTCCTCCAGTTTCAGATGCAGGTTGAGTCAATGCCAGAACTTTTGCCTCAAACCCAGATGCTGACTGACTGCCTACCTCAACCTGGCTGGGAGATATTGACCCAACTTGCTTGCTGATGCGCCCTCACTCTTGCATGTTGGTTTCACTTATTTGGGGGAGGAGACAGGCTTTTTACCTCGTCAGTAATCTCCTTGCATGGCTAAATATACTTGACTAAGTTTCTTTTGTTCCCATCCACTTTCACCCTCTGTCTGGGTACAACCTGATTTTTCTTATCCCATATCTTAATCAAGTTAAAGTTTCCATTAAAACAAGGCAGTCAGTGTTCCCTATTAATGAGGCGCAAAAGAATTTGATTCCCTTTTTGGGTTACGTTGCAGGTTCTATCTGCTAGTATTGTGCAAATTAATGCTGCTGAGTGGAAATTCCAACAGGGTCACATGTGCAATTGTTTGCTTAGAGGTTTCCCTCCAGATATAATGTACCCATTGGCACATGATTATGTTTACGTGAAGGATTTCCTCAAAGCATTCAGCATTTCTATTTAAAAATTTAATTAGTCATTGTAAAACCTCCTGGGCAATATTTGCTGCTGTCAAAACTGTTACTGGATGATAGGGAAACTTGAATCTTATATAATGGGGAGAAAGCAGTGACTGGAAACTGTGCAATTTTCAGGTGCTACTCTAGTCAATTTAGGGAGAATGCTTATATATTGCATTTTCTTCAGGATCATGGTACGTATGGTTTAAAGAAATCTGTATTGAAATGCTTGTTTTTTTTAATAGAGTTACCGGTATAGATTTCTAGATAGTGTAACTTTATTAAATTCATTCCATGATATCAGAAACAATATTGTCCAAGTCTTCCTAACACCAAAATGGTGCTGAACTCTTTTACACTGTAGTGTTTTGTGAGATTGAAAGTGGATGCATTTTAACTCCTCTTGGCCTGATAATCTACAGGTTTCATTATCTTCTGTATAAGCAAATCCATATCAAGATTCACATTGAGCCTCTGTGGGCATGATGGAGTCAGTGATTCAGGTTGATTGGCCATTTTATTAGCAATGATGGAAAATAAACAGAAATAACCTGTATTTGTTCATTATACAAGCAGCAACTTTCTAACCATCACATTTACATGTTTATTTGTTCAGTGGAGCAAACTACATATCCTGAAAATCACCTTTTTGATTTAGTTCCTGTTGTGATGTCAATTTAAAATATCTGATTCCAGCCTGGGTAATTGCTCCTTTTTTTTTTTTGGCTCCTTTTAAAGTGGACAACATGTGCCAATCATCATACAGCAAGAAGTTATTATTGGAACATAGAACATTACAGCGCAGAACAGGCCCTTCAGCCCTCGATGTTGCACCGACTCATGAAATCAATCTGAAGCCCATCTAACCTACACTATTCATTTATCATCCATATGTTTATAGAACATAGAACAATACAGTGTAGAACGGGCCCTTCGGCCCTCGATGTGAATTATTCTCAGCTCATCCCCCTACACTATCCCATCATCATCCATGTGCTTATCTAAGGATTGTTTGAATCTCCCTAATGTAGCTGAGTTGACTGCATTCGCAGGTAGGACATTCCACGCCCTTACCACTCTCTGCTTAAAGAACCTGCCTCTGATATCTGTCTTAAATCTATCACCCCTCAATTTGTAGTTATGCACCCACGTATAAACCGACATCATCATCTAGGAAAAAGACTTTCACTGTCTACCCTATCTAATTCTCTGATCATCTTGTATGTCTCTATCAAATCCCCTCTTAGCCTTCTTCTTTCTAATGAGAACAGACCCAAGTCTCCCAGCCTTTCCTCATAAGACCTTCCATCCAGACCAGGCAACATCCTGATAAATCTCCTCTGCACCTTTTCCAATGTTTCCACATCCTTCCCGAAATATGGGGACCAGAACTGTACACAATATTACAAGTGTGGCTGCATTAGCGTTTTGTATAGTTGCAGCATTATATTGCGGCTCCGGAACTCAATCCCAATACGAATGAAACCTAACACACCGTATGCCTTCTAAACAGCACTATTAACCTGGGTGGCAACTTTCAGGGATCTATGTACATGGACTTGAAGATCCCTCTGCACATCCACACTATCAAGAATTTTTCCATTGACCCAGTACTCTGCCTTCCTGTTATTCTTCCCAAAGTGCATCACCTCACATTTAGCTGCATTGAACTCCATTTGCCACCTCTCAGCGCAATTATGCAATTTATGCAAGTCCCCCTGCAACCTGTAACATTCTTCCAAGCTGTCCGCTACTCCACTGACTTTAGTGTTGTCTGCAAATTTATTAATCCATCCACCTATGCCTGCTTCAAAGTCATTTATAAAAATGACAAATAGCAGTGGTTCCAAAACAGATCCTTGTGGCACACCACTAGTAACCGGACTCCAGGCTGAATATTTTCCATCAACCACCACTTGCTGCCTTCTTTCAGAAAGCCAGCTTCTAATCCAAACTGCTAAATCACTCTCAATTCTATATCTCTGCATTTTCTCCAACAGCCGACCATGTGGAACCTTATCAAAGGCTTTACTGACGTCCATGTATACCATGTCAACTGCCCTACTCTCATCTACATGCTTGGTCACCTTTTAAAAAAACTCAATGAAGTTTGTAATACACCACCTGCCCTTAACGAAACCATGTTGACTATCTGAAATCAAATTGTTGCTTGCTAGATGATTATAAATCTTATCTCTTATAATCCTTTCCAAAACCTTTCCTACAACAGAAGTAAGGCTCATTGGTCTATAATTACCTAGGTCATCTCTACTGCCCTTTTTGAACAAGGGCACAACATTTGCAATTCTCCAGTCCTCTGGTACTAAACCTGTAGACAATGACAGCTCAAATATCAAAGCCAAAGGCTCTGCTATCTCCTCTCTAGCTTCCCAGAGAATCCTTGGATAAATCCCATCTGGCCCAGGGGACTTGTCTACTTTCACTCCTTCTAGAATTGATGACACTTGTTCGTAACTAACCTCGATCCTTTCTAGTCTAATATCTGTACTTCTTTCTTCTCCTCTACAATATTCTCCTTTTCCTGAGTGAAAACCAGTGAGAAATGTTCGTTTAGCACCTCTCTGATCTCCACAGGGTCCACACTCAGCTTCCCACTTCTGTCTTTGACTGGCCCTATTCCTACCCTAGTCATCATTTTATTCCTCACATACCTATAGAAAGCTTTAGGGTTCTCCTTTATTCTATTTACTAAAGACTGCTCATGTCCTCTCTTTGCTCTTTGTAACTATCTTTAAATCCTTCCTAGATGATCTGTAACTCTCCATCGCCTCATCTGAACCATCCTGCCTCATCAATACATAAGCCTCCTCCTTCCGCTTAACAAGAGATGCAATTTCTGTAGTAAACCACGGTTCCCTTACCTTATCACTTCCTCCCTGCTTGACAGGGACATATCTATCAAGGATACGTAATATCTGTTCCTTAAACCAGCTCCACATTTCAATTGTCTGCATCCCCTGTATTTTGCTACCCCATTCTATGCATCCTATTTCTTGCCTAATCGCATTATAATTGCCCTTGCCTCATCGATAACTCTTGACCTGAGGCATGTACCTATCCTTTTCCATGGCTAAACTAAACCTAACTGAATTATGGTCACTCTCTCCAAGGTGCTCACCTACAACTAAATCAAACACCTGGCCTAGTTCATTACCAAGCACCAGATCCAGTGTGGCCTCCCCTCTTGTCGGACCTTCTACATACTGTGTCAGGAAACCCTCCTATACACATGGTACAAAAACTGATCCATCCGACGTACTAGAGTTATAGCATTTCGAGTCAATGTTGGGGAAGATAAAGTCCCCCATAATGATCACCCTGTTCCTTTCACTCCTACCCAGAATAGTTTTGCCAATCCTCTCTTCCACCTCCCTGGATCTCTGCGGAGGCCTATAAAAAAAAACTCCCAGCAGTGTGACCTCTCCTCTCCTGTTTCTAACCTCAGCCCACACTGCCTCAGTAGACGAGTCCTCATCAAAAGTTCTCTCAGCCACCATTATACTATCCTTGACTAACAAGGCCACACCTCGCCCTCTTTTACCACCTTTTAGTTCTTAATGAAAGATCTAAAGCCTGGAACCTGCAAAATCCATTCCTCTCCCTACTCTATCCAAGTCTCCAAAATGGCCACAACATCGAAGTCCCAGATACCTATCCATGCTGCAAGCTCACCTACCTTATTTTGTATACTTCTGGCGTTGAAGTAGACACACCTCAAACCAGTTTGCTGTCTGCCAGCACATTCCTGTGACTCTGAAATCCTGTCCCTGTCCTTCCTACTCTCATCCTCCTGTGCACTGCAACTACCCCTCAGGTTCCTATCCCCATGCTGAGCTAGTTTAAACCCACCCGAATAACACCAGCAAATTTCCCACCCAGGATATTAGTAACCCTCTGGTTCAAGTGAAGACCATCATGTTTGTACAGATCCCACCTTCCCCAGAATGAGCCCCAATTATCCAAGCACTTAAAACCCTCCCTCCTGCACCATCCTTGCAGCCACATGTTCAGCTGATATCTCTCCCTGTTCCTTGCCTTATCTAATGACCATTTAAAGTTTGGCGAGTCTACTACTTTTGTAGGCAGGGCGTTCTGCCCTTACTACTCTTTTAGTAAAGAACCTACCTATGACATCTGTCCTATATTTATCACCCTTCAATATCAGCAATGACCCTCCAGTTGCAGAGATTTGAAAATCTGAAGAAAGCCACAAATGAAAGCCTTTCAAAGCAAATTTAGGCCTCTTCTCAATCTGCCATCTTTTTCCTGGCAGTTGCTGCCTTGACACATACACAGTGAAGTCTGTGGTCAAGAGCATTAAAATATTCTGTTCTTTGGAAAACAAAATCAGTTTGGACATACTTCAATGAAATGAGTGAGAAATTAATTTGTAAAGTTCTTCACCTTAACTGTCATGGTTGCTCAAAGCTAGGAATCTCAAGACTGTTTGGCCATTCAGTTAGATCATGGCTGATCTGTATCTAAACTGCATTTCCTGCTTTGTTTCCATAACCTTTTACACTCTTGATTGGTAAAAATCAATTTATCTAAGATTTTAAATCATTAAAGAATTTTAAATTCCTTATGCTTTCTGTTGAAGACAGTTGTACACTTGTACTACTCGTTGCAGGAGGAAGCGTTTATTAACTCCCCTCTAAAGGTTGATTTTAAGGCTACATGTCCTTATTCTCAATTCCCACAGCAGGAAAAGTTTCTATCCATCCCTAATAACCTTAATCCAACTATCTTTTCCCTTCTATATTCCAAACCAAACACGTCGAGGATAAGTAATCCCCAAATCTAACCCTTGTTACATTTGGGAAATTGTGCTGCATTTATAACATGCAGATTGTCCAACTGTAGAGCTGGAGTAAAATTTTGTTCCCTTTATGTTCCAACTCACTAGTTATAAATGAGAAAAAAAATTAAACTTTCTCTTTGTTAAGGCTGTGTGCCTGGACAATTCTCTAAGCTTGGAAGTAAGGATCACATTGACATTTGAGATGTAGGGATCAGTTATATCTTCAACTCTTGAGATGAATCATGCAGAACAGAGTTAACCTTCAGAAGTGAGAAATCATGACATAAAGACCACTTTGAGGCTTGCTAATGAACATCCCTGGTGATAAAATCCCTTCAGCTGTGGCAGAGTAATAGCCAACCAAATTGAACTGACAGGTTCATCAGAGTGCTCACTACATTCTCTCGACCACTACTACTGTGACAGCACTTCAGAAAGTAGTTCATTGGACATTAAGTGCTTTGAGACATCTCGACGTTGTGAAAATTGCTCTATAATGCAAATTCTTAATTCCTCTTGCCCATTAAACCATTGATTTGCGTCAGGCTGTTTAATTTTGGTCACAGATGAAAATACAGAGCAGCTAAGTTAACTGTTGTTTCTCCTTTATTGAATCATATCACTGAGGTTGTGGTTCTGTTCGTTAGTCATGAGATTATACAGATTTTAATTGTTGTTCGGCATTGAATAAAATATTTTGATGCATTGTCTTCTTTTTTGGCTAAAGTGGATCTGGAGCATGAAAGATTGTTGATCTCTGAGTAAACTTAATTTTTATGTTGTTTTATTTGTGCAGTAATTACTCTATAAACAGCTAGAACTAATTTTTCCTCAAGTGTTGCAATCCTTCCTCATTTTGCCTTTTTTTTAAGCAACGAGTTAAGTGCAAAATGTACCATGTTATCTTTTAATGGTACCTTTAGTACCTCATTACAGTGATGTAAGTGCACTTTTAGCTTTGCCCTGATAACAGTAGGTATTTGCATTTGTTGCTGTGAATACAGTATAGGTTCTTAATGCGAGAAGAAGAGTCATAATGTTAGTGTTGCTGGACTAATAATCCATTAGTATTCTGTGGGCAATGGGTTTGCATCACACAATGGCAAATGAGTGAAATTTGATTTCAATAAAATCTGGAATTAAAAGCTAGCCTAATGGCAATCATTGTCAATTGTCATAAAAGTCCATTTGGTTTACTTATATCTTTTAGGGAAGGAAATCTGCAATCCTTACCCAGTGTAGCTTACAACTGACTCCAGACGTACAACAATGCGTTTACTTTTTACTATTCTCTGAAATGGCCCAGGAAACCACTGAGTTCGATCAAATTTCTACTAGGCCAAAATGAAAGAATAAATGAAACCAGACAGACATTTGGCATCAAGTTAGCATCAGAAATCACAGCAGCAAACCCTATAAATTCCTCTTCAACATTTGAGAGCTTATGCCAAAATTCTGAGAGCTGTCCCACAGACTAGTCAAGCAACAGCCTGGCATTGTGTCTAAGGTAAGAGCCCATGACTATGACAGTATCCCAGACATCATCATCTGTGAGTGAGACCCACCCCACTGGCAGGATACACCCATCAGTCTACTTGCAACTATCAATAAAATGATGGAAAGGGTCTTTGACAGCGCAGTCAAGTAGCATTTGCAGAGGAATAACCTGCTCAGTGATGCTCAGTTTGAGCTCTGCTCCAGCCACTCAGTTCCTAACCTTGTTATAGTCTCGGTCCAAACATGGACAAAAGTTCTGAACTCCGGCAAGGAGGTGAGAGTGACAGCCCTTGACGTCAAGGCCACGATTGATTGGATATGGCATCAAGGAGGCCAAGAAAAACTGGAGTCAGTGGGATTCAGAGAGAAAACTCTGTACTGGGTGGAATCCAAGTGGAGCATAATCTATGATTATTGAAGGTCAATCATTGAATCCATGAACATTACAGTCAGAATTCTACTGGATAGTGGTTTGGGCCCAACTATATTTAGTCACTTCACAAATTACTTTCCTTCTGCCATAGAGTCAGAAGTGGAGGTGCTCATTGATGATTGCATAACGGTCAGTACCATTCATGACGACTCAGATTCTGATGCATTGCATGCCAATATGCAACAAGATGTAGACAGCATCCAGGCTTGAGCTGATAAGTGAAAGTAACATTTGTGCCATGCAAATACCAGGCAGTGACTATCTCTAACCAGAGAGAATGTAATGATCACCCCTCTGTTTGTATCTACTTACGTTAATATTTTGTGAAGTACCTAGGAATTAAAATTAACAGAGCAAACAGAGTTGTGAACTATTACTTAACTGTATTAAATATATACACCTCAGCACACCTTAAGCTTTTTCTTCAAGCATTAGTTTAGGGGGATGTTCATTATTTTTGTCACTAACACCACTTAATTTTATCTCCTCGTTTTTATTTTGTAATGATGTCCTAAAGAGCTGCTTGTTTTCTTTTTAATTCGGCTTGGTTGAGCCTTCGCCTTTTGCCAAAAGAGGATTTAAAGGAGTATAAGGAAAAGTCAGCCAGGAGAAAAGTTTTATAGTGTGTGATTGGATGAAATAAAACTCTTCAAGAGAAAGTGTATGCCTGGACTGTCTAAAATGGTTTAACTTCTAGTCTGCAACATTGGTGGCAGGGAATGGTGAAAGCAAAACGCATAGTTTTAGGATGTGATACTCACCGTGTTTTCTTATGAGCAGAAGAATGGCTGAAGTAACGTGTACCTGCGTTACTTGTTTGCCAGATAGGAAACAAGTTGTGGATTTGGCACTTCTGCTACCTTAGAGAAATGGGATAAGAAGACTTTTTTTCAGAATTTAAGCAATCACAGATGAAATTTAGACAAATTATTAGCTTTTGTGATGAATATTTATCAAAAAAAGACTTATTGACTACTTCTGAGGCGTGGTCAGAATTTGCCAATTTAGAAGAGTTAACATGGAACAGTCTATAATAGAATGCTGTAGATTGAAAGCAAAACCGCAGAAATTTCCATTTGAAATACCCCAATCTGTGCAAGTACTTAAGTTATATAAATGAGCCACAGGATTGTGGATGGATAGACATTTAGCTTTGACAGCAGTTAAGTTTACAGATTAACTCGCACAGTTAAAGTGAATGTCAGAAACACTAAAATAACTCCTTGGAAAACATTCCTTTGCAGCAGTGTTCGTGGAGCAGAGGGACCAACTTGTGATACAACAGAAAATGGAGGACGCAATGCTAATGCACGAGCCAATCTATCCAGATATGGGTTGCAGGCAACAGTACAAAAGGAGACTAAGATAAATGAAGACAAATACTTTTGATCATTTTGAAAAGCCAAACAAATTTAGGGTTTACACGAAGAGAATAAACCCCAGCAATGCCATGGGTATAGTCAATTGATGTTTCAAGTACAATTCAAAGTACTTAAATATTATGAACTTTACCAAACATTATAACAGCTTAACAGGAAACAACAAGTTTAGAGAAAGAAGGCGAGAATATGAAACAAAGAGCGGGCATTACATTGGTCACAAGAATTTTCAGCCCAGTGATGCATGTGCTCATGGCAGGATCTTTCAGTCGTGTAGCACTTAACAACGGATATGTGTCGACCATGTGTGGAATAGACCAGGATAGAATGCTAAAATGAATGTTTAACACAAACAGAAAATGCTGGGAATACTTAGCATCTGTGGAGTGAAAGCAGAGTTAACATTTCAGGTCCAGTGACCTTTCTTCTGAACTGATTGTAGCTAGGAAAATGTTGGCATATATGTTGAAAGCAGAGTGGGGGGAGGAGTAAACAAGAGGTGGAAATGGTGCCCAGCGAGAGAGAGAGAGAGAAAACAACATTTGGGCAGACAAAAGAATGGGTAAAGGTCAACCTGGAAGAATCAATAGGTTGATGAGAATGGGTTGATTGTGGAAGCAACCAATGTGATGACAAGGCCTGGCGTATGGGGTTTGAGGTAAAGAAATGGGAGAAGTTGCCCTAAAATTATTGAACTCAGTATTGTGTCCTAAAGGCTGCAGAATCTTCAAGTAGAAAATGAGATGCTGTTCTTCTAGCTTGTGCTGAGCTTCACTGGAACACTGCAGCAAGCCTGAGACAGAGATGTTGGCAAGGGAATGTGGTGGTGTATTGAAGTGGTAGTCAACAGGAAGGTCAGGGTCTTTTTTTTTTGTAGACAGAATGTAGGTTTTCTGCAAAGTGGTCACCCAGCCTGCAAGTCGTCTGACCAATGTAGAGCAGTCAACATTGTGAACAGCCAATACAGTAGACTAGATAGTGAAGTGCTGATAAATCGCTCTTTGACATGGAAGATGTGAGGAGAGCCTTAGATAGTGAGGAGACAGGAAGTTAATGGGCAAATGATACACCTTCTGAAATTGCAAGGGAAGGTGCCATGAGGCTGTGGGGACTTGTTAGGAGTGGAGGAGGAGTGGACTAAGGTGTCCCAGAGGAAGGCTGCAAGAGAGGTGAGAGAATATTTGTCTGGTGATGGAATCCTGCTGGAAGTAACAGAAATAGTGGCTAAGGATCCTTTGGATGTGGATGCTGGTGAGGTGGTGCCTGTTGGTGTTGTGGGAAGAAAGAAAAGGGATGAGAGCTGAAGGGTAGGAGATGGGTCAGACACGGTCGAGAGCCCTATCAACCACGGTGCTAGAGACTTCTCGATTGGAAGAAGGTGGATGTTTCAGAGCCCCTCTTCCAAAGCAGGCATCATTGCAACAGTTGCAATGGTGAAACTGGGAGAATGGTATAGAGTCTTTACAAGAAACCGAGCGTGAGAATGGTGGTGGATAGTTCAGGCCTTTTTTTCCCAGGAAGATGTGGAGAACCTGAGACTATCCTGATGGGAGATGGATGTGTAAAGGAATTACATGTCTATGGTGAAGCAGAGATGGCTGGAGCCCGCAAACTGGAAATTCTGAAACGAACATTGAGCATCAGAAGAATCATAGATGTAAGAGGGAAGGGTCTGGACAAGGAGAGAAAATTGAGTTAAGTTGGAGACAGATGAGTTCTGTGGGACAGGAGATGGCACAAACAGTAGGTCTGCCTGAACAATCCTGTTTGTGGATTTTGGCAGGAGGTAGAAGCGGGCTGTGTGGGTTGGGGGATGATGAACATGGAGGTGAGATCACCAAATGAAATGAGATTAGTGATCATTGTGGACACAAGGTCTGATGTTTAATGAGGTCATTGTCCAGGGGGAGATAGGAGGAGGTATCTGGGAGTTGGTACTCAGCCTCCACAGTGTAGAGATCAGTTCTTCAGTCAGCAACAGCACCACTACCTTTGTCAGCAGGTTGGTTCTGAGAGCACAGTATGCAGTCAGTTCAGAAGGACATAAGTTTGATTAGAAGAGGGAGGCAGAGAAATTAAGGCAACTAATGTTATGTCAACAGTTCTCGATGAACAGGTAAAAGGGTAAAAAGAGGGTCCAGGTGGGGGGAGAGTAATGGAGGTGTTTGTGGGAGGGGGGAAAGACTCCTACTGAAAGAAATGGGCACGGAGGTGAAGTTAACAGAAGAAGAGTTTAATGTCATTATTGTACCTGAAATTCTTTGAGGTGGGCGCAGAGGGATGGAACTAAGGCCTTTGCTGAGTGCAGAATGTGCAGCATCAGAGAGCAGGTGGTCAGAAGGGTTAGCAAATACCCGACAAGTGATGGGTATTTGGAGGAGAAAAGGTGGAGTCAGAGGGAAGGGGAGGGATGAAACACTCCAGTGGGGTGGGGGTCTATAAGTAGTTGCAACTTGCAATCTGTAATGCCTGAAAGGAAGAGAAATGAAGTGGAACCAGGGGCAGGACAGCTCTGAGCCAGCGTAAGGTGGTGCTGATCGAGAGGTTGAGTGTGTGTATATGGCAGTACATAGTACCGATTGTAGATCTCAGGATACGGCAAGAAGAGGAACATAATACATCACGGAGACGCCTGTGATTCTGGGTGAATTCAAAATGGAAAGGATTAAACTTCAGTTAAAATCCACATGGGGTGAGACTGAGCCAGAGGTAGTCACTGAGGAACGTGATGTGGCTGTGAAAGTGAGTTTTGATAAATACCTTATCAAACACTGAGAGTGACATCAAAGGTAATGACCGTGAGAAAGGAAAAAAGAGTGGAAATCTTGCGTTCCTTATGTGGGGTGAAACTAGGCGACAGCTTTGCAAAACACCTACGTTCTGTCTACAAAAATGACCTTGAGCTTCCTGTTGCCTGCCATTTCAACACACCACAGTGTTCCCTCACTAACATCTCTGTCTCTGGCTTGCTGCAGTGCTCCAGTGAAACTCAGCACAAGCTGGAAGAACAGCATCTCAATTTTCTCTTGAAGACACTGCAGCCTTCAAGATTATGTATGAAGATGAATAATTTTAGAGCCAGAGCACCTTCTCCCATGTCCTCACCCCAAACCCCACTCACCAGGCCTTGTCATGACATGGGCTGCTACCACAAATAGCCTATTGTCAGACACCACTGATCCCCATGAGCAGCTATTGATTCCCTCAGACTGACTTTTACCCATTCCTTTGTCTGTCCAACAGTTGCTCTGAGCTCCATCTCCACTTCCCGTTTACACCACCACCACGACAATCACCACTCTATCTTTAGCACAAATGCTAATATTTTCTAAGCTGTAATCAGTTCTAAAGAAGGATCTCTGGACCCAAAATGTTAACTCAGCTTTCTGTCCACAGATACTGTCAGACCTGCTGAGTTTTTTCCAGCAATTTCTGTTTCTGTTTCTGATATCCAGCCTCTGCAGTTGTTTTTTTTGTAAAGTAAAGGTATAGTCTGGTAGATGCTGGAGATCTGAAGTCCAAAGAGAATGTGGTGGAGAAATGCAGCAGGTCTGACAGCATCTGCGGAGTGAGAAACATTTCAAGTCCAATATGACTCGTCCTTGGAACTGGCTAAAATGCTGCTTTGGCTCACTGAATGCTATGGATTAGAATCATGTTAAGGTTTTTGAGAATTCCATCCATTCCAGATAGGGAAGGGGATGATAATACAATAAAATTTTATAAACGGTAATTTATTTTAAAATAGTTGAAATCAATTGTTTTATTAGCACAGACACAGTATCCAATGAAATATTATTGTTATTAAGCAGGCTATCAATGAAGAAAGCAGATCCTCAGAAAAGGGGGTCTACAATTAATCTTTGAAAAGATTAACTGGCCAACTAAGCTGGTTATGCCCACAAACTAGACTGGATATATGTTAAGATATATTAGAATTAAGCACTATATTGAAATATGTTACTGTTGAAGAAGTACTGAAGGCTAGCAAGACAAATTAAGTTTACAACAATGTGACAGTTTTCCAGCCCTGGGTAACTTAGAAAGAATTAATTTCTAGTGATGTCTCACATGCTGGTCTTTCTAATGGTTACTCAAGTACAGCAATGTATATTTTTAGCGAGAAGAAATGGCAAGTATTATCAATTCAGTTGGAAATTTTAAAAAAAAACGAAAAGGATAGTTAAAAGCACTGTAGCTGCATACAGGTTTGTGTTACAAAAACAGAAATTGCTGGAAAAGCTCAGCAGGTCTGGCAACACACGTGGACAGAAATCAGAGTTAACGTTTCGGGTCCAGTGACCCTTCCTCAGAACACCATCTGCAGCATCCACAGTTCTCTTGGTTTTTATTTGGAGATTTGTGTTGGTGGAAGTGACAAATATGGCGATGTATTCTTTTTAGTAGCTATGTATTTATCTTGTATTTTAAAGGAACGGCTATATGAGGGCCAACTGGGGGATAAACATGCCTATAAAATATAGTAACCCTGTATCTTTGGATGGATATATCAAATTGCCACTCATTAATTACCTGTTTATTTTTGTGCATTAAGTCGTGGTTTTAACATAATTGTTTGCGAAATCATCCTGTGTTAGAACAGTAGAAAACATTTGGCAGTGTCATATGGCTCCTAAGGGCTTATTATTGCTGTGAAGAAGACAAAAGCAATCTTCCTGATGGCTGAGCTATAAAATACATTGAGCCCTTGTTGCCAAAATCCCTTCCCTCCCTTTCCCCTTAGATCCCCTAACTGCCATCACTCACCTTAACCTTGGTACCTTCTCGATCCAAGACATTGGGTAAGTGAGGTTCCAGTAGCAGACACCTCCTGACATTGCTGAGTACAGAAGAGCTTCTGCTAAGAGCTGACGGCTGCTATTTCCACACTCCAAATACGTGATCCAGGGAAGGTTCTGCAGTTGGCCCATCGAGTGGCTGAGTGGAATAGGACACAGCAGGCATGCTTGGACAGAGACAATGCAGGTGTCTGGCTAGCTGTCTGGGTGGCAACCAAACCCCCCATCACTTCCCCCAAGATTCATGGCTTTTAGATTTCTAGAATTTGCTGTATTTCGCTTTGGAATGGCCCTATATCTTCTGCTGATTCGAAAGCTTATTTCTCCTTTTCTTAATAGATACAATAACTTCTGGCTCAACGATGACCTGCAGCAAAGTCTTGCAGCAACAAAGGAAAAATGAGTGAAAAGGCTTTGAATAAACGTTCAGGACCTTTTTGTTAATAGAAATATGAGCAGGATCTAGAGTTTCATGCCTGTGATCAACTTGGTAATAGTTAAATTTCCATTAGTAATTTCAAGCGAGTTTAGCAAAGGAAAATCATCAACTTTGAGCCTAAGAAACTCGGAAATATAACAGAATGGGAGTAGGTCATTCAACCCTGAAGCCCACTCTGCATTTAATTAGATCATGTATACTCACTTCATTCATCTTCTTTGGTTCTGTACTTTGTAATACCCCAGCGTTGCATAACAACATTAAACATATGGCAAGGTTTCCAGGAACTGCCTTGATGAGATGAGGATTGACCTTGAGTCAAGAGATTTTTCTAAAGCCACGCTAAAAACAAATTCATTGGATTTAAAATATTTGTAATTCAGGCTATTTTGGCTCTTAGTCAATGACTGCAGATAAATGAATACAACAAATGGCACTTTACCATTAAGAGAGAAAGGCACTAATGGCAGCTGGGAGATGCCCAGGGTTCATTTACAAATTGCAGCCAGTCAAAAGGAGGCGCAGGAAAGGAGATGTGAGAGTGCACCATCTTATGTAACTGTCCACAAACAATTGGTTGTTTGGTGATCATCTTTCAAACCTGAGTTGATTCCAGAATGGTGCCAGCAGTTTGGAAGGTATAGTCCCACTTTCAAAGAGGGAGAGAAAATAAGAAATTATGGACCTGTCTGTCAACTATATAAGTAGAGAAAATATCAGAATTTGTGTAAGGCATGAGCTATGATAAGTGGACATTGAGAAAATAATGATCTGATTGAGAAGAGGATTCACAAAAGGGAAATTGTGTTTGAAAACCTTTTTTGAGGATGTTACCAGCACAGTGGATAAGGAGGAACCAGTGAATACAGTGTATTTAGAAGGCTTTCACCTACGTCCCACACAGATTAATGAACAAAATTTGAATGCTGGGATATGGGAACAAAAATTGGTATCAGCTCAGCATTAGTTAATTGAGAGGGAAGGAAAGGAGCAGGAATAAATGAGTCATTTTCAGCTTGGTGGGCTGTGATTAGTGGGGCACTTTGAGGATCAGTGCTTCAGCCGTAGCTGCTCACAATCTATATCGTTGATGTAGATGTGGAGATCAGATGCGACATATCCAAGTTTGAAGATTACACAGAATCATTGCAAGGAGGATGAAAAGAGGCTTAAAGGACAGACTGAGTGATCAAGCAACACCTGGCAGATGGAATATGATATCAACTTCAATAGGAGGAACAGATGTGCGAGGTATTTCTACATTGGCAAAACAATTGGGACGTGTGGAATTCAGAAGTTGACATCTGAAGGAACCTGGGTAGTCTTGTTCATAATTTGTTGAAAGTTAATATCTAAGTGTAGCAGGTATTTTAGAAGACAAGAGGCAGCTTGGTCCTTATAGGAAACTAATTTGAGTATAGGAGTGATGATGGGTTGAATTTTATTTTTGTTGATGAAGTGTGAGTTTTGTTCAGCTTCTTGGAGGAGTTCTCACTGTGAGGCCTAGCGAGATTTGTCACCTTTTTGCAGCAAACCCATCTCATCATCTCTCCCCCTCGTTTCTGATTCTAGCTGCATCTCAACATCTGGCAGTGTCGGAACACATCATCATTGTCAGAATATTCTGGAATTGACTGGCATCCTTGGCACTTGTGCCATCTTTAAATGGCTACTCTGCACTTGGACAAGCACCATTAGTCCAGAGCTATTCTGCACAGTTCCTTACATTTGCCCTGCACATGGCAGAGAAGGAAAATTGGTGCCTCTCTTTTGCAGGCAGAGGTCCTGTTCAGTAGGATTGTGTAGACCTGGGATGTCCTCTGCTCCTGGGGCTAGCGGGGAAGGTTATATCGCCAGACTCTGTAAGCCTGGTTCAGGATTGCAGGACATAGCAACATTGATGCTCAAAACTTAATTAAAAGATGCAGAAAGTTGCTCCTTATGTCATGATAGACATCTCCAGATTTTCAGTGGTTCTGCCCCATTTCTCGATATAGCTCATGTCATTCAGGTCCTTTAAGAATCTGCTCATTGTTTCATTTGTACAGAAGCTCAACAAGACCACACCTAGCATAATGTGCAAAGTTTTGGTTTCACATCAGCAAGCATATACTTTCTCCAGACCAATTCCTGGTATGGTGGAGCTATCCTACGAGGCCTGAGATGCGGAAAATTTCTTCATTTCAGGAATTCTGTACTCCAGAGGCTTATGGGAGCTTAGTCATCCCATGTATTCAGGATAAAGATTGATGGATTTCTTGATATTAATAATATCAAGGGTTATGATGCAACAAAATGAAATTGTTAGATGATCAGCCATGATTGACAGGGAGAGAGCAAGCTGAAGGAGCTGAATGGCTTATTCTTGTTTCTGTGTTCCTTGTTGGAAGGGCAACTTTTGTTTTCAGTTTTTAAATCGTGTGAACTAGATGTGTTGTTCTTTCCATGACCTGGGCTAGCATTCACCATCCTGTAAAGCCTCAAATGATCTGTCCCTCATCTGCCCATATCCTATACTGCATGAAATTACCTGATTTCTCACTCAGTGTGGTACTTTGGTATATAATGATCCATATAAATATAATATGCAGATGTTTGCATTCTTTGTTTCTCGAACTCCAGAGGTCCCATGCCATATCCTGCAACTGTTTTCTGATGATTATGAGCAGTTGAGCATTTCCCCTCTCTACTCAAACTGATAGTTATGTCTTTGACGTTTTCAGCCTTAACCTCTGGAACTTGCCTCCCTCAACCTCATAACCACCCAGACCTGTTAACTTAGTAAATTCTTCCAGGAGATAGTTTCTGTGGAAAGGATATTTGCCGTGGCAGGAATCTAGAAAAAGGGTTACAGAAAGAAAAACAGCGTGTGTTTTTCTTTCTGTGATATCTTGAAATATGTAAATGTGGATAAATCCCTGGGATCAGATCAGGTGTACCCCAGAAGTTTCCAGGACCTTAACATTAAGTGTATCACTGGGAAGCTAGGGAAGTGATTGCTGTGCCCCTTGCAATATTTGTATCTTCAATAGCCACAGATGAGGTGCTGGAAGACTGGAGGTTGGTTAACGTAGTGTTACTGTTTCAATAAAGGTGGTAAGGGAAAGCCAGGGAACTATAGACTGGTGAGCCTGACATCAGTGGTGGGTAAGTTGTTGGAGGGAATCCAGAGGGATAGAATATATATGTTTGGAAAAGCAAGGACTGATTTAGGGATAGTCAATATGGGTTTGTGCATGAGAAATCGTGTCTCACAAACTTGATTGAGTTTTTTGAAGAAGTAACAAAGAGGATTGATGAGGGCAAAGTGGTGGACGTGATCAATATGGCCTTCAGTAAGGTCTTTGACAAGGTCTTGTGGGCGGCACGGTGGCACAGTGGTTAGCACTGCTGCCTCACAGCGCCAGAGACCCGGGTTCAATTCCCGCCTCAGGTGACTCTGTGTGGAGTTTGCACGTTCTCCCCGTGTCTGCGTGGGTTTCCTCCGGGTGCTCCGGTTTCCTTCCACAGCCCAAAAATGTGCAGGTTAGGTGAATTGGCCAAGTTAAATTGCCCGTAGTGTTAGATGAATGGGGTAAATGTAGGGGAATGGGTCTGGGTGGGTTGCGCTTCGGCGGGTCGGTGTGGACTTGTTGGGCCGAAGGGCCTGTTTCCACACTAAGTAATCTAATCTAATAATATTCCTCATGGTAGACTGGTTAGCAAGATTAGATCGCATGGAATACTGGGAGAACCAGCCACTTGGATATAGAACTGACTCAAAGGTAGAAGACAGAGGGTGGTAGTGAAAGGTTGCTTTTCAGACTGGAGGCCTATGACCAGCAGTGTGCCACAAGGATCAGTGCTAGGTACACTGCTTTTCATCATTTATATAAATGATTTGAATGTGAACATAGTAGATATGGTGAGTAAGTTTGCAAATTACACCAAGATTGGAGGTGTAGTGGACAGCGAGGAAGGTTACCTCGGATTACAACAGGATCGTGATCAGATTGACCAATGGACTGAGGAGTGGCAGATGGAGTTTAATTTAAATAAATGTAGGGTGCTGCATTTTGGAAAGATAAGTCATTGCAGGACTTACATATTTAATGGGGAGTGTTGCTGAACAAAGAGTGCAGGTTCATAGTTCCTTGAAAGTGTACTCCCAGGTCGATAGGATAGTGAAGGTGATGTTTGGTATGCTTGCCTTAATTGGTCAGGGCATTGCACATAGGAATTGGGAAGTCATGTTGCAGCTGTGTACATTAGTGGTTAGGCCATCATTGAAATACTGCATGCATTCTGGTCTCCTTGCTATCGGAAAGATGTTGTGAAACTTGGATGGATTCAGAAAAGATTTACAAGGGTGTTGCCAAGGTTGGAGGGTTTAAGCTACAGGGAGAGACTGAATACGCTGAGGCTGAGGTTTGGGAGGTTTATGAAAACATGAGGGGCATGGATATGCTAAATAGACAATGGGTTGGGGGGTCCAAAACTAGAGGGCATAGGTTTGATGTGAGAGGGGAACAATTTAAAAGGGACTTAATGGGCAACTTTTTCCACACAGAGGATGGTGAGTGTATGGAATGAACTGCCAGAGGAAGTGGTGGCGCTGGTACAATTTCAACATTTAAAAGGCATCTGGATGGGTACATGAATGGGAAGTGTTTAGAGGGATCTGGGCCAATTGCTGGCAAATGGGATGAGATTTATTCAGGATATCTGGCTGGCATGGATGAGTTGGACCAAAGGGTCTGTTTTTGTGGTTTATCTTTGTGACTATAAGTGCTGGAGAAACTCGGCAGGTCTGGCTGCAGCTGTGGGGAGAGAAACAGTGTTACTTCAAATACGATATGACTTTCTTCGGAACTCAGGGCACAGTCTTAGAATAAACTTAAATAAAGTGTATAGAAAGAGCTTTGGAAACTCGATACTTGATCGTGTTCAAGACAGAAATTGATTGTTTCCAGAGAACAATGGCATCAAGGAATATGGGTATAATGGGAAAAGATTCCAGAGGTAGATGATCAACCATGATATACTTGAATTGCAGAGCAGGGTTCCAAATGTTTAATCATCTTTGATATAAGCTACTTATTCAGTTTTTACTTCAGTTTACTGTTTACTTTTGCCTAATTATCCTTCTGTGAAGTGTCTCCTGGCATTTATTCTCTGTAAAAGGCACTATGTAAGTGCGAGTTGCTGTCAATAATTTTTTTTTCTGGAAAGCAAAAGAACTGTCTGCAAACTAGCCTCCCCCAGCAGCTGTATTATTTGAACTGTCAACCTCAGAGCTCCTGTGGAGATTGTATAGCTGCACTCTGGACCGCAGTTGGTGTCTGGTACAGACATAAAGTGGAACGAAAAAATACTTTAATCTTAAAAGGAGATATTTCCATCATCTTGCACAAAAGAAAAATCCCTGATCCCTGTGGAAGTGCACTGAGACTTGGCTCATATTCCTACTGGAGATCAGAAAGCCACCATCAATGCATGCTGTGATTACACTGTCTTATTATTCACACCTTGCTCACTTGGACTGTGTTGATTGTTAACATTTCAAATGAGCACCATAAACTCTTACATGTAAATAGAACGTCTTATTATCTTCTCACTTTGTGGAAGAAATACAAATTTACTTGTCTAAATGTCTGGAGTCTTGGTCATATCTGTTTTTTTAATGCTGTGCCATTGGTGGCCATGCCTTCAGCTGCTGTTAACTCTGGAATTCCCTCCCTAATTTTGTTTTTGCCTCAGCCTCTCCATGCTCCTTGAAATCTATTGTTTAAACCAAGATGTTGATAACCATCCCTAATATCCCCTGACATGCGGCTTGGTGACAAATGTTGTTTGAATGACATTCTAGGAAGCACTATTTGGACAGTTTGCTACAATAAACCTGCAATATAAATTCAAGCTGTTTCAATGTCCTCTTGTGTATTCCCAATTTTAGTCACCCCATTAATGGTGACTGTACCTTCAGTTATTCGGCTCCAGGCTCTGGAATTCTAAATGTCTTTGTCTTCTCTACTTTGATTTCCTCCTTTGAGACATTCCTTAAAACCTACCGTTTTGAACATGTTTTTGGTCATTCGTCCTAATATCTCCATGTGTTGCTTTGTTTTTACAGTGCTTCTGTGAAGTACCTTGGAATGATTTATTATGTTAAGGGTACTTTATAAATATAGTTTGTTGTTTTTGTGACGAACATTCTTGCTTGGTATGAATGTTTTTAATTTTCACACTTTAGACAGGAATTTGTAACAAGACCATAGTTCACCACGGTGGATGAGTCAGAATATTATGCAATTATTTTCCCATCTGGTGTCATATTTGAACTGAAAGGAGTATGAACATGTCTAGGTAGCTGGTTGTAACTGTCATTGGCTTTTCATAATGTTTAGATTAGATCAGATTAGATTACTTACAGTGTGGAAACAGGCCCTTCGGCCCAACAAGTCCACACCGACCCGCTGAAGCGCAACCCACCCAGACCCATTCCCCTACATCTAACACTATGGGTAATTTAACTTGGCCAAGTCACCTAACCTGCACATTTTTGGATTGTGGGAGGAAACTGGAGCACCCAGAGGAAACCCATGCAGACACGGGGAGAACGTGCAAACTCCACACAGAGAGTCGCCTGAGGCGGGAATTGAACCCAGGTCTCTGGCACTGTGAGGCAGTAGTGCTAACCACTGTGCCACCGTGCCGCCCCATATTCATGGAACTAATATTGGTTTGGCCAGAGCATTCCATTAATGGAGAACTCCTCAATTTTCTTCCTGTCCTTTGACCGTTGAGTTTTCATTGCAACGTTTGGACAGAACCTCATGGAGTATACAACAATTGTCACATTACTCATAATAATTTGTGGTTTTTAAAGCTCTTAAATGTTATATAAATACAATGGTAAAATATATGCGTCAGGAAAGTTGAACTTTTTAATTATAATTTAACATAAACAAAGTTATTTAACCCTAACTAAAGTTTACAGTTCATTTTAGTTCAATGTAAAACAGCAAATGAGGGCTGAGAGTGTGGGGGGGGGGAGGTAGAAAAAGCACTTGGACACAGTTTATGTTTGTAACCTGAGTTAGAGAAATTGCAAAGCAGCTCATGTGAGAAATGGAAAATATGCCTGAGGTTGAGCCTGATTGCTGGAGTGGTCATCTTCTTCAGCGAGGCATTAATTTAACATCTCAGCCAAAAGACATCACCTTCAACAATGTAGCGCACCCTCAATGCTACGTATGAGCACTAGATTGTATGATCAGTCTGTAGAGTGGAGCTTTAAACCATAAGATTCTGAATCTTAAGTCACAATTTTTTTTCCCCATTAAAAAATACTAAATTTTATAAGTACAAGACGTGACTGTTCAAAATTGAAATTATATAAGCTATAAAACAAACCAGTTTCCTCCAATATTCTGCAATAATTACCAAATTACACTTAATGCTTACAATATTCTTTATATGTCAAAAATGCAATTTAAGGAGTTTTATCTTTTAGCTCAACTGTGTGCTTAGAAACAAGAATGCTACCAAGTGGATGGCATTGCCAAAGAGGGGGTCAGAGGCTTGTGGTTATGTGGTGCTTCACAAAGATTTCGCAACCTGGTGCTAGCAGTGCAACTGCTTCCAGTATTTCACCATCTCCTGCAATAAGTACTTGTTCAGGAGTTCCACAGTCTATTCATTGTATGGGACTGTATTTTTTGTCTATTAGTTTCATCGCATTTCACAGAGGGTTTTTCCTATGAAGCATATATTGTCACCGCATTTTTTTAAAACTATCAACAGTGTCCCTACAGTGCCTCTCTCACTAGATTCTAGCCTGATTGTACCACCCACTGTTCCTGGCACATTCTGCCACCCTCAGGATATCTCTCAGTAAAATAGCATCATTGGTGACTGTAATGTGTTTAAAAGACTGGCAATTGGGTGCTGCCGTTCACCAGCAACATCATGCCACAGCAACCATCACACCCAATCTGGTCAAGGTACATTGCTGGCATGGCTGAACCTCACACGCACAGACAAACACTCCACTATCTCACCCTAGTCGCTGTTCACAACCAGACCACGGTTTGTCTGCCCAGAGCTACATTCCATCTGAACATCCACTCTTAGTCATTAGCACTCTGTCCCCAGTTCCCACTGTAGAACCCTAGCCTGTTGTTCCCATTAAGGGAATATCACATACAGACAAGCAATTGGGTAATTCCAAAGATGAGCTTTTACTTGCAATCTTAAACACAAACAGTTTCCTTCATGAGACTTTGAAGTTTATGTTTTATTGAATTCAAATTACACCAGCTGCCGTGGTGGGATTGGAGGACAGGTCCCCTGAACATTACCTGAGTCTCTGGTTTACTTGTCCAACGACAGTATCACTAGGCCATTGCTCTCACTGTAAAAACAATGTAGTTTGACACCTATTGTATGCCTTTAGTTTATAATTGAGTAAAACTTTTAACTGCTTATTTGTAATTAGAATGCCTACAGTCTGAAGGATTACGGTTGTAAGTGCTGCCCACAGAGCTGCTGCTACAGTGTAGTAACACCAACTCTGATCTTGTTGCGACTGAGATGTGGCATCACTGAATTTTCTGAGTGAGCTCTAACTGGTCTCTGTGGTATTACTACCTCATATCTTCTTGCTTTGAGATATGGCAGCACAGAATTTATCCTGTGACCTCCAAATCCTCTTCCCTCTAGGCATGATTTGGACCAAACTAGAACCTTAGGGGTTTACCTGTTTTAGAGACGGTATCAATGCAACTTGTTGTTCTATCATAATACAAATTCAAAAGGAAGGACTTGTCTAAATATTTCATTTTTTTTCCCTATTAAATGATTTATAACTATTTTGGGAATAGTGTTAGGCTGCTCAACCCCTATAGTCTGATCTGACATTCAATTAGATCATCCTGATCTCTACCTTAGCTCCACATGGTCATCTGTATTCCATATTTTTTCATCACCTTAACCAAAATAATCTCAATCTCAGTCTTGAAAATTTCACTTGGCTCAACATTCACAGCTTTTTGTTAAGTGAGTTCCAGAATTCACTCTCTTCAAATGCATAATTTCTGACTTAATGTTCAAATTAACAGAATAATTGAATTCAAGGAATTTATATTTTAAGCTTGTGTTTTGTTTTATTTTCTCCATTTTCCCACTTGTATGCACAGAGATAATAGGTAGAGTCATGGAGCTGTATGGCATGGAAACTAGTCCCATTTGCCAGCATTTGGCCTATATACTTCTCAACCCTTCATATTCATGTACCCACCCAGATGCCTTTTAAATGTTGTAATTGTACCAGCCTCCACTACTTCCACTCGCAGCTCATTCCACACACACAATATCCTCTGCATGAAAACGTTGCCCTTTGGGACCCAATTAAATCTTTCCCCCTCACCTTAAAACCTATACCCTCCAGTTTTGGACTCTTTCCCCTCCCACCCCAGGAAAAATACCTAAGTTCCTTGGGGCTACCCATCCTATCCATGTCCTTCATGATTTTATAAACTTTTATAAGGGGATCCCTCAGCCTCCGATGCCCCTGGAAAAACAGTCCAAGGCTATTCAGCCTCTCCTTATAGCTCAAACTCTCCAACCTTGGCAACATTCTTGTATGTCTTTTCTGAAGCCTTTCAAGTTTCACAACATCTTTCCTATAGGAGGGAAACCAGAATTGCACGTAGTATTCCAAAAGTGGCCTAACCAATGTCCTCTCAACTCCTGTACTCAATGCACTGACCAATAAAGGAAAGCGTACCAAACGCCACCTTCACTATTCTGTACACTTGCAACTCCACTTTCAACGAACTATGAACCTGCACTCCAAGGTCTCTTTGTTCAGCAACACTCCCTCGGACCTTACCATTAAGAGTATAAGCCCTGCCCTGAGTTGCCTTTCCTCAAATTTATCTAAATTAAACTCCATCTGCCACTCCTTGGCCCGTTGGCCCATCTGATTAGATTTTTAGATTAGATTACAGTGTGGAAACAGGCCCTTCGGCCCAACAAGTCCACACCGACCCGCCGAAGCGAAACCCACCCATACCCCTACATTTACCCCTTACCTAACACTACGGGCAATTTAGTATGGCCAATTCACCTAACCTGCACATCTTTGGACTGTGGGAGGAAACCGGAGCACCCGGAGGAAACCCACGCAGACACGGGGAGAACGTGCAAACTCCACACAGTCAGTCGCCTGAGTCGGGAATTGAACCCGGGTCTCTGGCGCTGCGAGGCAGCAGTGCTAACCACTGTGCCACCGTGCCGCCCACTGATCAAGATCCCATTGTACTTTAAGGTAACCTTCGTTGCTGTCCACTACACCTCCAATTTTGGTGTCATCTGAAAATTTACTAACCATACCTCTTACGTTCACATCCAAATCATGTATATCATTGATGAATAGCAGTACACTCAGTACCGATCTTTGTGGTACACCATTGGTCACAGGTCTCAGTGTGAAAAGCAATCCTCCACCACTACCATCTGTGTTTACATTTCGAACCAGTTCTGTATCTGAATATAAAAATTAATATTAATTTCTATGCGCTGTATTGTAGGTACACTTTTAAACTTCTTATGTTAGAAGCATTACTGTGTAAAGTAATAAAAAATGACAATGTAATGCATTTTGGCAAGTTGATTTAAGCAGTTATTCAATGATGCTGTTATTCAGACCTGCTCTTTCATTGCTTAACCACCATTAGCAAACAGTTGTGCTCCATTGTATTTCTAATACTCTATGCCTTAATTTATAATTGGCACTGGCATTTAACAAGACAGAAAAACATTTGCAGACTAGTCCTTTGAAGCCATTTTGCCCTTGGGAGTTCCCAACTTAACCCTTCAAACCTATATTTCTGGCTTTGACCGAAAATAACCTCTGCCTCATGTAATGATCATTTCTGAAATTACCTATGTCATACCTTAAATGAAGAGAATAATATGGTACATGGTATTCTGAGACAAAATAAAAAATCACAGCTGTTTGTTTAACCTCTTATCGATAAAAGAAGAGTCCTTTCCTATTTGAAAGAACTGTAGGCTCAAATATGCAAACAGATGGCTCGTGAAGTTCTGAAAATCACATTCGGCAAAATGAAATGGATTTGAGTAATCCATCATAAAATTGACAATCAACCCTTACAAATGGATAACTAAGACATTTATATTTCATAATAATTCTGTATTAAACAATCCTTTGTTGGAGGGAGGCAAGAAGATTCACCACTGAAATTCTGTCTCAAATATCCACGTCTATCAGCAATAACTCATACAATCTTAGTATGAATGTTACTTATTCCTTGTAACATATCTTCTATCACACGCAGTTAATGTGGCAGGAGAGAATCTGACCTATTCAGTTATCAGAAACGTTTCTCGAGATGCATTGTGTGTTACATGGCATAACAATCTTGTTTTTAGAATATTTGACCTATTAATGAACAACATCATATAGCACCTATATGAATATAGGTGTTTTAATATAAGAGAGAGATAGAAAACACATTTCTTAATTTGCTTTTCTTTCCTCCTGAAGTGATTGTTTCAAGATTACTTATGAACATAGAAATTAGAAGCAGAAATAAGTCATATGGTCCTTTGCACTATCTTCTCCATTCAATAAGATTATGGTTGATCGGTTTATGTATTGAGTTCCACATTCCTATCTATTCCTTTGATTCTGAAATTGCGGGGCCCCTAGCAGAGGGTTCAGTGTGTTCTGATATAACATGATTGTTCTGTTCTCATGTTATAAGAAAATTGCATAATAGTAGCACCACTTAAACCTCTGCGACTGGAATCGCGTTATAGCAAATATAGGGAAGGAAAGTTAATGTTCTATGCATAATGGTGTAAATTCTTCAATTACATTAAAGCCAATTCGCACTGAAGAAAGGCACGTTATAGCAGAACCAATGGAATCATGTACAGCTGCAGGTGAGGTGCCTTTATTTAAAAAAGGCTGTAAGGAGAAGCCTGGGAATTATGGACTGGTGAATCTGGCATCAGTGGTGAGTAAGTTATTGCAAGGGATTCTGAGAAACAGGATTTATATGCATTTGAAGATACAAGGACTGATTAGAGATAGTCAGCATGGCTTTATGCATGGGAAATTGTGTCTCACAAACTTGATTGAGTTTTTTGAGGATGTTACCAAGAAGAAAGGTGAGGGGACAGAGCATAGTAGGCTGGTTAGTATAGTTAGATCACAGGGGTTTCAGGGAAAGCTTGCTAATTGGATACAAAATTGGCTTTATGGAAGGAGAGACAGGATGGTGGTGGAGGGTTGTTTTTCAGACTGGAGGCCTGTATTCCACTGGGATCAGTGCTGGATTTGTTGTTTGTCATTTATATAAACTATTTGGGTGAGACTATAGGAAGCATGGTTAATAAGTTTGCAGATGACACCAAAATTGGTGGTATAGTAGACAGTGAAGAAGGAGTTGGGACGTCCTGTTGCGGTTGTAGTGGTGAGGCCACTGTTGGAGTTCTCAGGTGGGGTCACTTGAACTGAAACATTCATTGACTCTGATTTCTCTGTACAGATACAGCCAGACCTGCTAAGCTTTTCCAACAATTTCTATTTCTGTTTTGGAGTATTGTGGAGAGTCTGGTTGCCCTGCTGTAGAGAAGATATTATTAAATTGGAGAATGTGCAGAAAAGATTTACAAGGATGTTGCCAGAACTCAAGGGTTTGAGTGGAGCATAGGAGAATGAGGGGTGATCTTATAAAGGTATATAAAATCATGTTGGGCACAGATAAGGTGAATGGCAAAGGTTTTGTGGGGGAGTTCAAAACTAGGGGGCATATCTTTAAGGTGAGAGAAGAACGTTTTTGGAAAGGTCATGAGGGGCAACTTTTTTACACAGAGTGTAGTTCATATGTAGAGTTGAAACTTTATTGCTGGAACAGCACAGCAGGTCAGGCAGCATCCAGGGAACAGGAGATTCGACGTTTCGGGCACAGGCCCTTCTTCAGGAATCCTGAAGAAGGGCCTGTGCCCGAAACGTCGAATCTCCTGTTCCCTGGATGCTGCCTGACCTGCTGTGCTGTTCCAGCAATGAAGTTTCAACTTTGATCTCCAGCATCTGCAGACCTCACTTTCTCCTAGTTCATATGTAGAACCAACTGCCAGAGGAGGTTGCAGGTACAGTTATAACATTGAAGATACATTTAGATAAGTACATGAATAGGAAAGGTTTTGGAGGGATATGGGCCAAATGCAGTCAAGTGGGATTAGTTTAGTTTGGGAACATGATCGGCATGTACTATTTGGACCGAAGGGTCTTTTTCCGTGCTATGTGACTCTGATTTTATAACTGATTTCAGAGATGCCAAGAGTTATCAGTTTAGGTTATACTGTGTGTTTTATTTTCCGGCCAAGGTGCACTACTTCACATTTCTTGCATTGTATCCCATCTACCAGACTTTTGCCCCCACTCACTCAACTTATCTACATTATTTTCAATCTCATTATGTCCCCTCCACAACATATTTTCCGATGTATCTTTGTGTCATCTGTGAATTTAACTACTATGAAATCGTCGCTATATGTTATAAATTGTTTAAGGCCCAGACAGATCCCTGCAGTAACTAATTCACGTTCTGCCAATGAAAAACATACCCTTTATATGCATATTCTGTTTTCTGCCAGTCAGTCAATCTTCTGTCAGTGTTACTATGTCACCCACTATGCTGTGTGCTTTTACTTTGTTTAATATGTTTTTAAGTGGCACTTTGTCAAATGCTTTCTGTAAATTCAAATATGATACATTGACCATGTCCCCTTATCCATATGTCATGCAACTCCTTCAAAGGATTCCAATAAGTTGATTCAACGTGACTTGACTTTCACAAAGCTCAAGTTGATTCTCCGAAATATCTTGAATTTTTCAAAAAGTCCAGCTCTAACTTCCTTTCTGATCAATTCTCATACCAACTACATGACAGATGTCAATCTAACTGGCCTATAATTTCCTGGTTTTTACTTCCCTCCCTTTCTGACTGGAAGGATTGCATTTGCTATTTTCTAGTCTAATAGAACATTCCCAGAACTTAGCAAAGCTTAAAAAATTAACACCAATGCCTTTACTACCCTGCTATCCATTTCCTTTTAAGACCTACGAGTGAAATCTATCAGGACCCGGGACATGGCCAGGCCTCAACTTCATCAGTTTGTTCAGCACTACTTTCCTAGTGATTATAATTTCACCAAATTCTGCCCTTCCTTTTCACTACCTGACTTACGGCTATTAACAAGTGTTGTATTTTGTATGCTCTGTAGTGAAAACGGTGGTAAAGTATTTGTAAATTTCCTCCACTGTTTCTCATTACTTACTTTTAACTCAACATTCTCTGGAGGACCAACTTAAGTTTTGAAATTCTGCTTGATATGACTTGCTGGGATACTGTGCTGGAAATTAAATCCTACTGTTCCTGGAGTCATCACAAATGTGGAAAACATAATCAAACTATCCAGCATCGCAATTTACTTGTCTGATGAATTTAGGTTCAAAGAAGACACTCAGTAAGTTTCTGTATGTAATGAAAAAAAGGCTATTTCTTCAAATAGATTGTTTTAACCAATGGCAGGACAGGAAATAGGACTTCCTTGGTTGAAACTCTTCTACTTACACTCTACCATTTTTAAATTCCTGCCTTCACAAACAGACAAGACGTTGATGTTAATAGAAAAGTAAAGCTGAAGAAAAATGATAGAAATGGTTTTATAGCACCAGTTACAATCATAGGATTTGATGAGTTGCTTTCTTTCAGTTTCTTTCAGTGTCTATTAGTTCTTTGCTAATGGAAACAAGGTCATTTGCACACTATTGTTGCCTTTCATTTTCTGATTCAGTAGGCTCTGAAGGTGATTTTCCTTTTTTTTCCCTTTCAACAAGGGAATCTGCAAAGACAGTGTCTTCTTTGAACCTAAATTCATCAGACAAGTAAATTGCGATGCTGGATAGTTTGATTATGTTTTCCACATTTGTGATGACTCCAGGAACAGTAGGATTTAATTTCCAGCACAGTATCCCAGCAAGTCATATCAAGCTAGCTGTACCAGCTAGCTGTTACTGCAGACTAACTGGTACAGAAGAGAAACAATCACAGGGAGAAATCTTTGATGTGTTGTCTTTGCAGTTTAGGTGTTACTACTGTACCCTCTCCACACGAGACATGGCCACGTAGTCAGGAGCCAATCAAATTTTTTTGTAAAGGTTTGTCCCCTAATTCAGAATCCATCCGTACGGTTATGTCTGTTTTCGCTCTTTCTGTTCCAGGCAAAAGCAACATTGTATTTGCAACTCATAATATACTCCAACAAACCTGATTTTTAAAACTTTTGCGTAATTTAATTTTTGCACAATCTCTCATTAGTTTAAAGCAGTATAATCCTTTTTTAAGTCCACAATCCAAAAATCCATGTCAGAAATTCAGATATAGAATATTTCTGACAGGAAAATCCACTTGTCTTTATTTTTGTTTCTGGTAGAATCTGGGCTGGCCAAAACAGTCTGCATTGTGGGCTAAATGCCATATTGATCCAAATATGTTGCTCTCCCAAATATCACACAAGTTAATTAAATCTGATGAAGGAGAATGGCAGCAAATTTGCTGTTTAATGCCAATGAGAATGTAAAAAAGCTTTAGGCCCTTCTGTTTGAAACTTAACATTGCGGTGCATAGATGCTCAGTAAGCATTGTATTGCAACCTGATTGGGACCCAGTGCATTCAAAAGAAAAGCAAGTATATTGATTGCTGTGTAGCAAATAACTTGTGTGGAAACTACATTGTGATGAGTTCAAGCCTATTAAATGCATTTGTGTGGCTCTGCTCCACCCTTGCCTGTTTTTGTACTACTTTGCGATAAGGTTGACAGATATACTCACCAGGGTTTGGTTTCCATTCCAAATGGAAGAAGTAGAATAAATCTTGTGTCGAATTGCCTGATTTTAGTCTGTCTAATGTGGAAATTAATTCTTTGATAGGCATCAGCACTTTGTTCTTTCTAAAAGGATGGAAAGTTAAACAAAGGATATCATTTTGACAGCTTTATAATTGAATCTGAAGACATTTTAATTATCTAGCCAGCGTGACTGAAAATTGAGATGTTTCTGCAGCTCAACAATTTGTTGAAATCAATTCCAATTCAGCACTCTGCATGATTCAATACCCAAAAAAAGTCTTTGGTCAATCAAGTTAATTTACTGTGAGTGAGATGGAAAGAGTGTACTTTGTGTAGTTTCGAAAGACCTGTATATTAAAGCAGATGGTGTGCAGTTAGGTGAAAATAGTGGCATGAAAGCTCAACTTCAGTAGACTGTTCATTGGATAATGCCTCAATCAAATACCAGTGTGTAAACATTACATGTAAACTGCTCTGTGGTGTTGAAGTGATCGATCAGCACCCTCTAGTGTTTCTTGTGAGGAAGCAGACACAGCAAAGTGTGAGACTGCTTCAAAAGCACAATTCATTTATTCTAATTTCACAAACAATGCAGAGTTAAGAGTACCTACATGAAACATTTTGCAACGTGTGAACTCATTTTTTCCAGGTGTCACTTAATCTGTAATGTTTTTCAGCATTTTCTGTTAATTTTTACTAGCAAAAATGGAAAATCGATCCAGTTTTATCTTAGAAACTCAAAACTGACCTGAGAAGGTTATCTTTTTAACTTCCCAAGGAAAACTGGGCATGAAATGCAACCAGGTACACTTGTCTGACGGATTTTAATAGCTTGACTCATTTGAATCCCACAAGTTAGCTGCTTGCTCACTTAGTTTTCAGTATTTTTCCGGTCTTAAAATTTTAAGTACACGTGGTTCAGAATTAAGATTCCAATGTAGAGAGAATGAAATGAACACGGTTCACAATGGCATGATTAAACTTGCCTACACACCATCGTTTGTTTTTCACTGTCTTCAGTAGTGTTTCACAGAACTGTTATTTCCTCACAAATCTGGTTTTGTCATTAAATTTCCTTGTTTTCTTAGGTATTTATCACCTTTATCTTTCATTTTGTGTTCCATAGCCACTGGGGATGCAAGTCACCCATTACTTTCTCCTCACAGGGCTCCACTTTTAGCTTTTCAAACTGGAAACCTCTGACCTTTCAGATTTTCCATTAGAGTGTCAATTCTAGCTGCAGACTTTATCATGTCATCCTGCCATATTTTCTTCTACTGGTCCTCTTCCTTTTAATGAAACTTCACTTTCACTCCTGTTTGTTTTTCTTTGCTCCAGCCATCTTCACAATACCTACTTTTACTATGTCTGGCTTTTATTATTCAGCACACCCCAGTACAAGCTGCCTTTCTAACTTCACATGGGAGATTCAATGGAAATGGTAATGCCATTGGACATCAGGGAGAGATAGATAGATAAATTCTTGTTCTATTCTGGGAGATGGTCATTTCCTGGCACTTGTGTGGTGTGAATGTCACTTGACAACTTTCATTCTATTCTTGAATGTTGTCCAGGCCTTGCTGCGTATGGATGTGTACTGCTTCAGGATCTGATGAGTTGCCAGCTGTACCGAATATTATATATTCATCAGCGAACAGTCTCTCTGACCTTAGGATGATGGGAAGACCTAATGAAATATTTGATACGGTAGCCAGGGTTATGGTGTTTTCAGTTTTGGGGAATTTAGAAATAGGGATCATAAGATAATCACTATGAATCCAATAAGGAAGTCAGGAAAACACATCTTTGTCCAGAGGTTAGTTGCAATCACAAGGAGTAATTGGGGCAAATGATATAAATGTGTTTAAACAAAAGTTGGATAGACATGAGAGAAAAAGAATCTGATGTGTGGATGAGATTATATGAAGAATAGTGAGAGGAGGAACATATGGAACATGAACATGAGCATATACCAGTTGGACCAAGTGATGTCTGTTCTGTACATTCTGTATAATTTTATAAAATACAGTTTCAGCTGTAGTGTTGCCCAAGTCACTTCAGCTTTAAATTGACTGAATTTCATTCAAACATTAGATTTTAATTTTCAGTAATCAATTCAACTGTTAGAACTATTAGAATTGTCTTCCCCACGAACTGAGAGATCAAAGCTGAAACTCTACCATTCTATCGTGCGAAAGCAAACAGTAAACCTAAAAGTTGCTCGATGATCAGGCATGTCTTTGCAATTGGAATCTAATTTTCCAGCTATTAACATGTCCCACATGGAGGAACAATCACCGATGATGTCTGACATTTTTAATACATGTACGGAACATAAATTAATTACATTCACAGTATGATTTGTTCACTCGATGATTGATTCATTTGGCAATACCTCCATACCAATCCAACACAAGGCAGCTTTTTTGTTTGTCATTTGTTGAAGTCATAAACCACTGTTCTGAAGATCTGATGAATAAATTATAACATGCAACTATGACAGGATGTCATTGCAGGGAGACCTACAGAGATTTCTCTGAAAGCTATGATTAGATACATGGATCCTCAAACTTAAAAGCATTTGAAAGAGTTTTCTAACATTAAGCAGGTGCATGTATATTGCATATATTGACCCAGCCATTTAGTACCTAGTTTACATTGCTTGATTTTGATTCAAGGTGTCAGGTCTAGGACAAAACTGTGAACTAAAGACTTGTGGTAGTGCTCCAATTTTTGTTGACTTTAAGAGTGGAACAGTGAGTTATATTTAAATGAAAGCTAAGTAAATTCCAAAGATTGTTCAGGAAACCCAACAGATCCCTCACTGCTGCATAATGTTTTGCATTGTGTTAAACTGAAGGAGACTGATCACTTAAGCAGGTATCACAGTGCCTTAGCTCAGAATGGAGCTCCATCATTATACTGCAATTTGTGCATGACTGTCGGATGGAGCTCCTGACAGAGGAATATCAGCAATCACTCGCTGAAGTTAGTTACACCTATTTTCTTCTATAATGTGACACTGTAAAGTTAATATATGGTGAAACAAATTTGCTATAAAATTGTAAGGTAGTTAGCTTATGTGGATTGAAACATTATATTGTTTTCAGTAGCAGGAATAGTTAAAGAAAGACTGGCCTTGCTTTTGTACCTTTCACAACCTCAAACTTGTCTAAAGTGCTTTGTCACCAATGAAGCACCTTTTGAAGAATAGTCACTGTGGATGTAGGTTTGCTCACTGAGCTGGAAGGTTCATTTTCAGACATTTCGTAACCATATTAGGTAACATCTTCAGTGGACCTCCGGACAAAGCATTGCTGATGATTCCTGCTTTCTATTCATATGTTTGGGTTTCTTTGGGTTGGTGATGTCATTTCCTATGGTGATGTCATTTCCGGTTCTTTCTCTCAGGGGATGGTAAATCAGGTCCAAGTCAATGTGTTAGTTGATGGAGTTCCAGTTGGAAATGCCATGCTTCTAGAAATCCTCATGGGTATCTCTGTTTGGCTTCTCCTAGGATGGATGTGTTGTCTCCGTCAAAGTGGTGTCCTTCCTCATCTGTATGTAAGGATACTAGTGAGACAGGGTCATGTCGTTTTGTAGCTAGTTGATGCTCATGTATCCTGGTGGCTAGTTTTCTGCTTGTTTGTCCAATGTAGTGTTTGTTACAGCCCTTGACATTAGTTTTGTTTGTTGTCTGTGTGGGGTCTTTCAAGTTCATTAGCTGCTGTTTTAGTGTGTTGGTGGGTTTGTGGGCTACCATGATGTCAAGAGGTCTGAGTAGTCTGGCAGTCATTTCCAAGATGTCTTTGATGTAGAGGAGAGTGGCTAGGATTTCTGGACGTGTTTTGTCTGCTTGTTGGTCTTCCTGTCCTGCCAAACCTGAAGTGGCTAGCACCCTCCTGCCCAGTGCCCTGCAGGTTAGGGGAAATGTGAGTTCCCGTGCGAAGACTGCAGGCAGCAGTGTGGCACAGAAAGGTACAATAAGTTGGATAATTGGAAGAAGCTGCAAGTCTGAGAGAGGGATAGTTCTCACCAAGATAGTGTTAATCAGGTCAAGTTGTAATCGCAATACTCAGGAATTCTAGTGCTAATAGCTTAGTAATGTGAAATTGTCCTTTCCCCTTCATCCTTCATGACAGCTCACCTTGTATTCACCATGGTTGTGGGTATGCTCACCGAGCTGGCAAGTTAATTTGTAGACATTTCGTCCCCTGTCCAGGTGACATCTTCAGTGCTTTGGAGCCTCCTGTGAAGTGGTGCTGTACTGTGTCGTTTGGAATTTATTTTGTTCTGTTCTTGCTGCTTCCGGTTGCCAGTTCCTGCAGTTCATTGTAGTGGCCAGTATATTGGGTCTAGGTCTATGTGCTTGTTGTTGGAGTCCGTGGATGAGGGCCATGCTTCCAGAAATTCTCTGGCTGTCTTCTGTTTAGCTTGTCCTATGATCGTTGTGTTGTCCCAGTTGAATTTGTGATCTTGTCGAATGTGTGTATGGCTACTAGGGACAGCTGGTCGTGTCATTTAGTGGCTAGTTGGTGTTCATGGATGTGGATTGCTAGTTGTCTGCCTGTTTCTCCTACATAGTGTTTTGTGCAGTCTTTGCATGGAATCCTGTAAATTGGATTAGTCTTGAACATGATGGATATAGGGTCTTTTGTCCTGGTGAGTTGTCTGAATGTGGCTGTCAGTTTATGGGCTATGATGAATCCCAGTGGGCAGAGAAGTCTGGCTGTTAGTTCCAAGAAGTTCCAAGTAGCGTGGCTAGTGGCTAGTCCACCATAGTCAGACCTCAGTGTCCATGTTGAGATGAAATAAGAAGCAATTCTAAGTGTCTATTAATGAAATTAGAACTGCTTTTTAAGCTGTTAATGCTAAAGACCCACTCACTTCAAGCACTTAAAGTATTTGATCCATGAGCATTGATATTCACAAAGGAGAAGGGCATGGTGGACGGTGCACCTCAGGAGGGGTATGTTAATACTCTGGGGCATGTCAATACGAAAACAAAAGGAGGAAGTATTGGAAGGAGGACGAAGAATTAAGGTAGACAAGTCCCCAATACCTGATGATAGGATCTATCCCAGAATGCTGAGGGAGACAGGTGAGGAAATTCTTTGTATCCTCTTTAGTTACAGTATATCCCAGAGGACTGGAGAACAGCAGATGTTGTTTCTTTGTTTACGAAGAATAACAGCGATAGTCTGAAATTACAGGCTGGTGAGCCTTATGTCAGTGATAGGGAAATTATTGGAGAAGTTTCTTCAGGATAGGATTTATACATATTTGGAAAATGATTGACTTTTTAGTGATGGGCATCTTGGTTTTGTATGAGGAAAGTCGTGTCTCTCAAAGTTGATTGAGTATTTTAATGAAGTGACAAAGGTGATTGGCAAATGCAAGACAGTAGATGTTGTCTGTCTTGACTTTAGCAAGACCCTTGGACAAGGTCCTTCGTGCAGGCTGATACAAAAGTCACATGGGATCCATGGTGAACTGGTACGATGAATACAGAGCTGGCTTAGTCATAAAAGACAGAGAGTACAGGGTAGAAGAGTGGTTTTTCTGACTGGAGATCTGTGACTAGTGGTATTTTGCAGGGATCAGTGCTGGGACTCCTGTTATTTGTAAAATGTATATATAAATGAATGATTTGGAGGAGAATGTAGGTGGCATGATTAGTAAGTTTGCAGAAGATACAAGGATTGGGGAAGCTGTGGCTAATGAGGAGGATTACCAGAGAATACAGCAGGACATGGATAGACTGGAGACTTGGATGGAGAAATGGCAGATGGATTCGGTCTGGACAAATGCGAGGTGATGCATTTTGGAAGATCAAATGCAGGTGAAGAGGGACCTCGATTATCCGAATTTCGGATTATCTGAACAAGGTCGCTAGGTCCTGATGCTTGGCTAAACTATGTTATCTGGCATTCGATTATCTGAACAAAATACTCTCCATCTGTGTTGTTTGGATAATTGAGGTTCATCTGTATACACTAAAAGGCAGAACTCTTTGTGGCATCAGCATACAGAGGGATCTAGGTGTACAGGTCCATAGTTCTCTGAAAATGGCAGCACAAGGAGATAAGGTGGTCAAGAAGGCACAAGGCAGTCAAGAAGGAATAAGGCATCCTGGCCTTCATTGACTGGGGCATGGAGAATAAAAATTACAAGTCGTAGTTTGTTTTCACTTGAATATTAAAGGATGAGGGGTGATCTGACAGAAGTTTACAGGATTACGAGAGGCATGGCTAGAATGGATAGTCAAAGTTGTTTTCCCAAGATGAAAATGCCAATTACTAAGAAACATAGATTTAAGGTAAAAGAAGATGAGTTTTTAAAAAAAAAGTGAGTCATAGAGTCATAAATCATAAGTCATACACAGAGGGTTGTATGTGCCTGGAACGCGCTGTCAGAGAAGGCGGCACAGGTGGATACAATAGCAACATGTAAGAGGCATCTTGACAAATACATGAATATGCAGGGAATGGAGGGATACGGACCATGTAGAGGCAGAGGGTTTATAGTTTAGAAAAGCATCATGCGACAGTGTAGTTTTGTTGAGCTGAAGGGCCTGTTCCTGTGCTGCTCTGTTCTTTGCTGTTATTTCTAAAACCCAAATTATCAACATCCTGAGGGTTACTGTTGACTAAAAACTGTGTCAAGTAAAGAGAACACTCACCCTTAATATATGCAGCTCCAACAGCAGTCAAGAAGCTTTACACCATCCAGGACAAGGCAGCCTACTTGATTGGCACCCCATACATGAACATTGACTCGCTCCACCATTCGGGCACAGTAGCAGCAATATGTACCGTCCTCAAGATACATTGTACAACTTCACCAGAACTCATTAGACAGCACTTTCCAGACATATTACTGTTAATATCTGGAAGAGCAAGTGCAGCAGGAAATTGAGAAATCCACCATTTGCAAGTTTCTCTCAAACACTGACTATCCTGACTTTGAAATATGTCACTGTTCCTTTTGTGTTGCTGGGTCAAAATAGAACCGTAAAGATGTACAGCATGGAAACTCGTCCATACAGATATTCTAAATTAATCTAGTCCCATTTGCCAGCACTTGGCCCATATCCCTCTAAACTCTTCCTATTCATATACCCATCCAAATGCCTTTTAAATGTTGCAATTGTACCAGCCTCCACATGTCCTCTGCCAGCTTGCTCCATATGTGCGCCACTCTCTATGTGAAAAGGTTGCCCCTTAGGTCCCTTTTAAACCTTCGCCCTCTAATTCCGGACCCTCCCCCCCCCCCCTCAGGAAAAGATCTTGTCTATTTGCCCTATCTTTGCCCCTCATGATTTTATAAACCTCTATAAGGTCACCCCTCAGTTTCTGATTCTCCAGGGAAAACAGCCCCAGCCTATTCAGCCTCTCCCTATAGCTCTAACCCTCCAACCGTGGCAACATCCTTGTAAATCTTTTCTGAACCCTTTCAAGTTTCACAACATTCTCCCTTTTTTATAGCAGGGAGACCAGAATTGCACACAATATTCCAAAAGTGGCCAAGCCAATGTCCTGTACAGCCACAACATGACCTCCCAGCTGCTGTACTCAATACTCTGACCAATAAAGACCACCCTTCTTCCAGGAATCCTGGAACTCCTTCCCAAATTGCAATGTTTTGAAATCTACACTTAATGGACTGCACTGAATCAAGAAAGGCAGCTCACCATCAGCTTCTCAAGAATGATTATGGATAGCTAATAAACACTGGTCTATCTAGTGACATCTGCTGAATGAATAATACAAATAGAAGTTATTTCTAGTCATACGCAGTTGTAAGACTTTATAAGCATTTGGAGCTGTCAAGCTATGAGCTCACAGGCATTCCACTGTGATAAGTTACGAAATCAGTCATTCAGCACAGTCCTTTAATGAATGATCTCAGACTTATGTCAACAGATTGAATGGAATTGCTAGTACTGCTTTTTATTCTAGTCTGCAGATAGATTTTTCAAAAGTTTTGAGGCTGGGTTTTAAATGTTATTTGACACTTGACAGCTCTAGTGAACTTGACAATGGGTTTATCTCCTTTTTAATGCACATTTATGTCTATATTCAACAATGTCAAAAGATACATGATCTTTCCAAATTGTGTGCCTGGATCTACCTTGTGACTCAGTGCTAACTTATTGAGCTATATATGACACCTAAGGAAACACAATTACTTTTGCATTCTAAAGGGGTGCAAGTGCTCACTTACAGGTAAGCCTGTTAGCAGTAATAAAAAAATACATAAAATGGTGTTACGTATTTGTTATGGGCCCACGATTTTACTGACTCTGAGTTGAATTTGCAAGTTATTAATTTGAGTTTAATACATCTGATCATTTGTGTCTGTGAAGCAGCCAAGTGGCTGAAAATTCCGACTGGTTCATTTTGCTTCTGGAGAAGGAAACTATTGATCTCCAGAGATCCAGCACAAAATAAATAGTCTGCCATTCCAGTGGAAGCTCAGAATTAACACAACACCTGATGGAGGAGCAGCACTCCAAAAGCTTGTGATTTCAAATAAACCTGTTGGACTATAAACTGGTGTCACGTGACTTCTATCCCAGTCCAAAATTGGCATCTCGACATCATTCCAGTATAATTTTGTGAAAATGTTGAATTAAATCAAAGCTCCCTTTTCCCTCCTCAGGTGCTCTTAAGAGATCCTGTCTTGCTGTTTTGAAGAAGAGTGTAGTTCGCTCCAGTGCTAATATTTATCTCTCAACTTAACGTCTTTGAAAATAAGTCTCCAAATGATGCTCATTTACCTAATTTCAGTTTGAAATTAGAGGTTTCAGGCTTGCTGTGCAAACTGACTGCTGCATTTCCAACATTATGATTGTGATGTACTGCGAAAACCCTGCATTGGTGGTCAGCAAAATGGGTAGTCTTGAGCTTGTGAAAGATACTATATAAATGCAATTAACTTCTCTTCATACAAGATTCTGGCTTACATATGACTGCACATTATCCTTGAAGCAGTGGCTTCAAAAGTCATTTTCTGATAAGAGCAATTGCAGATTAGCTAAGATGGTCAATAAATTTACTCAGTCGGCATTAGACTTATTTGGAGGGTCAAAAATATTTAAATTATACTCAGCTATGACTCATGAGACATACTGACATTTGAGTTTATGCAGCATAATTTTGTTTCACATATTTTGACTTGCTGCCTTATAGTTAAAAATATTAATTTAAAGTTTTTAATTTTTAATTCATTTTGTGCTTCATCCCAATTGAGACATTGTGTCAATTTTTCTTTAACCTGAGTTTTATCATTCTCCCCTCCTGGTTAAAATCTCAGATTTGACTCAATATTCTGTCTGGTCTCCTGCATTTCCCCCAATCCCCTAGTTGTTGCATCACTTTCAGAGACCAAAAGTATCAACTCAAACACAGTAAGATTTGATTATTTTTTATTTCTATAAAATTAATAAGGATTTCAGTATGTTTAATAATGTGTGACATTCTCAAAATGAATTAGCGATTATTAATCTCTTTTTGTTTATTATTTATTTTGAACCAGGAAGATTAGTATTCCTCCAGAGTGCTAAAATGATGAGATATGTTTTCCTTTATGGAGGTTGGCTGAGATGGTAATCAGTTAGCATCTCTTTTCACATTTATCATGTATTTGGAATTAAATATCTGACTGAAAATTAAAGCTTAATTCTCCAAAACAACATTTAACGAATGAATCACAAACAATAAATACAACAGCTAGAAATAAGTTTTTTTCCAGGAATGCTTACCATTTAAATTAGAAGCCCTGCTACTGCTTGACATATTTCTAATCAGTGGTTATTTATCAACAGTTGTTCTATTTCTATGTCATGTCTGTCCAGATTATGTAGTTTGTCTAACAACTACACTCTCATTCACTGAGCAGGAAGTGGAGGAGATGCGGTGAAGGGCATCGTCGATCACGTCTGAGGGGAAATTGGGGTCTTTGAAGAAGGAGGCCATCTGGGTTGTATGGTATTGGAACTAGTTCTCCTGGGAGCAGATGCGGCGGAGACAAAGGAATTGGGAATATGGGATGGCATTTTTACAGGGGGCAGGGTGGGAGGAGGTGTAGTCTAGGTAGCTGTGGGAGTCGATCGGTTTGTAGTAAATGTCCGTGTTGATTTGGTCACCCGAGATAGAAATGGAAAGGTCTAGGAAGGGGAGGGAGGAGTCTGAGACGGTCCAGGTGAATTTGAGGTCGGGGTGGAAGGTGTTGGTAAAGTGGATGAACTGTTCAACCTCCTCGTGGGAGCACAAGGCAGCGCC
>NC_057747.1:16178025-16298661 GCF_004010195.1 Chiloscyllium plagiosum | reverse complement strand
CCACCAACCCAACCTCCACTCCCGGCACCTTCCCCTGCAACCGCAAGAAATACAAAACTTGCACCCACACCTCCCCCCTTACTTCCCTGCAAGGCCCCAAGGAATCGTTCCTTATCCGCCACAAATTCACCTGCACCTCCACACACATCATATATTGCATCTGCTGCACCCGATGTGGCCTCCTCTATACTGGGGAGACAGGCCGCCTACTTGTGGAACGTTTCACAGAACACCTCTGGGACACCCCGACCAACCAACCCAACCACCCCGTGGCTCAACACTTCAACTCCCCTTCCCACTCCACCAAGGACACGCAGGTCCTTGGACTCCTCCATCGCCAGACCGTAGCAACACGACGGTTGGAAGAAGAGCGCCTCCAACCACTAGGAACCCTCCAGCCACTTGGGATGAACTCAGATTTCTCCAGTTTCCTCATTTCCCCTCCCCCCACCTTGTCTCAGTCAAATCCCTCGAACTCAGCACCGCCTTCCTAACCTGCAATCTTCTTCCTGACCTCTCCACCCCCACCCCACCACCACTCCAGCCTATCGCCCTCACCTTGACCTCCTTCCACCTATCGTATTTCCAACGCCCATCCCCCAAGTCCCTCCTGCCTATCGTTTATCTTAGCCTGCTGGACACACTTTCCTCATTCCTTAAACAATTTCTTAAGAGCTGGAAAAGCGCAGCAGGTCAGGCAGCATCCAAGGAGCAGGAGAATCGATGTTTCTGGCATAAGCCCTTCTTCAGGAATTAGAAGGGCATTCCTGAAGAAGGGCATATGCCCGAAACGTCGATTCTCCTGCTCCTTGGATGCTGCCTGACCTGCTGTGCTTTTCCAGCAACACATTTTCAGCTCCTATTGTGGAAAACAGAAAGGGAAGTGTTCCTCTGCACAAGGTGCTCTTAAGAAATTAGGAGAAAGTGAGGACTGCAGATGCTGGAGATCAGAGCTGAAAATTTGTTGCTGGAAAAGTGCAGCAGGTCAGGCAGCATCCAAGGAGCAGGAGAATCGACGTTTCGGGAATATGCCCTTCTTGAGGAATGCCCTTCTAATTCCTGAAGAAGGGCTTATGCCCGAAACATCGATTCTCCTGATCCTTGGATGCTGCCTGACCTGCTGCGCTTTTCCAGCTCTTAAGAAATTGTTTAAGTTGTGGTTAGAGATGCCCTATTGAGTAAAGCAGAGGGAGCTGGCTTCTGGATTCTGACATTTCATATCTAGATTAGATTATATTCCCTACAGTATGGAAACAGACCCTTCGGTCCAACAAATCCACACCAACCCTCTGAAGATCAACCCACCCAGGCCCATTCCCCTTCCCCATGTTTACCCATAACTAATGCATCTAACACCATGGGCAATTTAGATTAGATTAGATTTGATTCCCTGCAGTATGGAAATAGGCCCTTCAGCCCAACAAGTCCACACCGCCCCTCCAAAGAGAAACCCACCCAAACCCATTCCCTACCCTATATTTACCCCTGACTAATACACCTGAAACTGTGGGCAATTTTGCATGGTCAATTCACCTGACCTGCACATCTTTGGATTGTGGGAGGAAACCGGAGCACCTGGAGGAAACCCACAGAGAACACGGGGAAAATGTCCAAACTCCACACAGACAGTCGCCCTGGGCGACTGGTTTCCTGGTGCTGTGAGGCTGCAGTGCTAACCACTGGGCCACTGTGCCGCCCCTAACCTTTATTAATGTCAGTAATGCTAAATAGCGTAATGTACTTGTGACTTGTAACAAGAAATATTGAGCTTCCAAAGTACTAAAAGGAACTTGCATGTGATAAATGTGATGTTGGAAATATTCAGAGTGAAAGAGAGTTAACATTTCAAGGCCATGACATTTCATTGGAACTGGGAAGTTAAAAATATAATTGAGCAGGAGAATCGACGTTTCTGCCTGACCTGCTGTGCTTTTCCAGCACCACACTCTCAACTCTGATCTCCAGCATCTGCAGTCCTCACTTTCTCCTCCTTAAAAACATAATAGTCTATCCATCCCCTCCCCAAAACCTCAGGATGAAGGGAAGATCAGTGATAAGGTGGACGACAGGAGAGATTGAATGAGAGAAATTATCTTCCAAGGCTAAAGAGAATGGAGATATGGAAAACAAAGAAACAAATAAACAAAAGGTGTGCACAGAGCAGCTTTGCTTGTACAGTTAGATGCAATGCATGATCTTTGAACCATGGCAAGCAGGATGGAGTCCTTGGGGAAGCATTACTTTCTATCTTTTCTAATTCCAGGTCTCACTTTCACCCACCAACCAGGTGTCACATGCACCTGTTTGTGGAAGAAGACAAGCTGACTTAAATGATGTTTAGAAGTTTATAAAATGTGGACTTCATGTTCAGGATGGGAGTAATAGTGGTGATTTAATGGTGATGTCTGTTACTCAGCATGTCCTGGGCTCTCAGGTTTAGGTTCATTTTAGTCACTGCAACACTTTCCTACTCGAAAACCCTTTTCCACATCTTATCGCTCTGAGTTATAAATCAAATATATTTTAAAAAAACCTTCTGCTTAATTCTGGTTCTGAGCTGCTTTTAAATGCTTCATTTATGTACCACTGTGGTTTGTTAACATTTTGGATATCATGACAGTCTAAATATAAGCTGCGGAGCTGATTTGCATCACATTATCTTGCTTGGGTTTACATAACTCCACAATCTGGGATTGTGGAGCTGCAGATTTAAACCTGTTTTTGTAAGGCCAACATTTGCTTACACTGGAGATCTGTCGAATGGGCCCGATAAAAGAATCTGTTTTGAACATAATATAGAAGAAAATGTTTTGTAAATTTTAATCAGATTCAAATTTAATCTTTACCCATGTCTGTCAAGTTTGGAATCCAACACGCTGTCTGGTATACGAAGTTCAGGTGAAAAGTGGATTCTCACAAATTTTTAATGTTGTGCAGATATTGACAGGAAATTTTAGGAATCACGTTAGTTTAAGTGATTTGGCTGTTCCCTCTTCCTCCAATGCTAAGTAAATAGGTTATATAACCCTGATTTAAAATCTCACCATGTCACATCATAATCCTCATTAGTTTGAAAAGACATTATGAATAAAACCTCCCAAAATCCTCAACATCTCTTCTTAATCCTCCCCTCATCTGGTGTCTTTCTTCAGCAAACCTCATTGTAAATTTATCAGCAGTTATACAAGTGATTCTTGATGTCCTTTCCTATAGCCTTCATTGAAACCCATGACTCCCTCACAGACCACAACCCTGACATTCTTCTAGAGTAGTCATGATTTGGAGATGCCGGTGTTGGACTGGGGTGTACAAAGTTAAAAGTACACACAGACACTCCTACACACACACACACACTCTCACACACACAGGCACTCCTATACACACATACACATGGACACACATATACACAGACGCGCACACAGATACCCACACACACCTTTACAGACACACACACCCCCACACATGCACCCTCTCACAGACTTTACACACTCTACACTCACTACACACACACATACAATTTCTCACACTTACAACCCCCAACCCAGACAGACACACACACACAGACAAATACCCACACGCACACATATTTTGTGGGGTGAATTTGTACTTGCAGGGTTACACTGTACTTTGATCAAAAACTGCATGAATTCATGTAAAACTCCGTTATCTCACTTTTTAGATTAGAATCAATCAAAACATCATGGCATAGACAGAGAACACGGGGGCCAACACCTTCAACATATTGTCTAGCTATCACCATTGTTAACAGCTAACCCGAGAATGCAACTTTTTAAAAAAAGGTTTTGTGATTTCCACATGAAAGAAGTGAAACTATCATGATATTCAAACAGATGAAAAACTTAACAGACAGTCAAATTTTCAATGTATAATTTCAGTTACATCACACTGTAAAGTTTTGCTATAAATTCTGTGTGTTAGGATTGAGCCCTCCACTATCACCTGATGAAGGAGCGACGCTCCGAAAGCTAGTGTGCTTCCAATTAAACCTGTTGGACTATAACCTGGTGTTGTGTGATTTTTAACATTCTTCTAGAGAGCAGAGTTGCTGTTTTGCATTTGGGAATCTGAAAGCCTGGATTTCTCTCAAATCCTGCTAAATTTATGAGCTGATTAGCATTTGTTGCTTCCATTCTTGGCAGCTACTGGAGAGAAACTTCAAAGACCGGGGGGAAGATTGCAGGCTGCAGCTGGGGTAAACAAAGAACTAGAAAGATCCGTGGTGGATAAGAGCAAGATGTGAAAGGTTGGGATGGCATGAAGTTGTGGTTTGGGATTTTCAGGATTAATCCTGAGAGGAATGCTGAGAACAACTACATTCGGAATGGTTTGGAAGTAAATTTGTTGATCTCCTAAACCACAAGGTGTGCTCGGAAGGCAATAGTTAGGTGGATCCCAACAGTCCACTTCTCCCTTTAGCTGACTTTCTTCTGAAGCATCAGAAACCTGGTTAACCAGTCTTAATGTTGTAATGGAGAGAATGAGGCATGCAGCACAATGAAAATACTTAAAAAAGACTTCTACCTCCTGGAACTGGATTGGTTACCTGCCCTTTTGACCTGTTTATTAAAAATCAAAAGTGGGCAAGTTTGAGGCAAGTTGGATTTGCATTTGAGATTATTGTTTTAACATCCCACCTGATCCAACTGGCCCTTTCTTGGGTCACTTTAAAAGTTCCCCCCAGTGGATCAAAGATACTGATATACCAATTGATTTTCAATTTTAAATCATTCTAAATTGTTCCTAATTGCTTATTTAAAGATAAAATGCCTTCTCAACCAAAGGCACCACTCATGACTTGTTTTATGACTCAAACAGTGCTCAAAAATGCTACCTGCACTGCAACTCATCCAAACTATGTCATACATGTGTTCTCAGGTCCAAATCTGCTTTCATTCATGCTCCCCCTACCAAATCTGCTGTGTCTGATCGAATATGTTTTTACCCATCTCAAATATTTTTATAACTAATCATGACAGCAAACTGAAAAAAAAACTTCTTTAATGTCCCAGGTTTTATTTTGATCTATGTTGCTCCAAAGACAGCTTTTGCCAAAACTATACAAGGCATTAGTCAGATCACAGCTGGAATGTTGTAGGTCCTTTATTTAAGTAAAGTTATCGTGACGTTGGAGATTTTCCAGATAAGGATCAGTAAACTATGAGGAGAGTTTGAATAGATTGGGTCTATACTCATTGGAATATCGAAGAATGAGACACGACCTTATTGAATAGACAGAACAGAATCGAATTAGGTTTATTGTCACATGTACTCAAGTACAGAAGTACAGGTTGTTCTTGATTAACCCACGTTTCTTCTACATGATTTGGCTATAATGCAATTGATGAATTGTGAACGTTGTTTGGATAACATGAATTTTGTCCAGAACGGGTCAAACATTTTGTTTAGCACGTTTTCTATAGCATGAGATTGCAGATGAACGCAACCGTCATGTTATATGAGAACACCCTGGACAGTGAAAAGTTTACAATGTTGCTGCTCATAGCGCCACCTTAGGTACAAAAATAGAGAAATCTTAGATACAAAAATAGAGAAATAAAGAAGAAAAAAGTTATATTACCTTAGTGTTTCATAGTATAAGTTAGAATATAAGACATAAAGGATAACATTACAGTCAGATAAACATTACAACAGATCAGCGCAAGGGCTTCCACACGTGGTCTGACTGGCCTCACAAACTGCGGACCGCCCACACCGGTCCCCAATCCAACAATTGTCTCCACTCTGCTGCAGCCCCCAGCCGCTCCACTCCATGTCTCCAGCCCACTTTGCTCTGGGCCCAACCATATTGAGTTCTTAGTGGATTTGACAAGATAGATGCAGATAGTTTGTTTCCCCTTGTTGGGAGAGTGTAGGAATAGAGACACAACCTCAGAATAAGGGTAGCATGTTTAAGAGACGGATGAAGAATTTCCTTTGAGTGGAATTTGTGGAATTCTTTACCACAGACGGCTGTTGAGACTGGGTCACTAAGTATATGGAAGACTGAGATAGACAGGTTTTTAATCAGTAAGGGAATCAGGGTTATGAGGAAAAAGCAGGGAAATAAAGTTGAGGATTATCAGATCAGGTATGATCTCACTGAAAGGTGGAGCAGACTGGATGGGCTAAATGGCCTACTTCTGCACATCTGTCTTTTGGGCATGTGGTGAAATAATACTCAAAGACTCCAGGACGAGCTTGGAGATTTAGCAACCATAAAATCTGAAGCTCTTTCACTCCATGACCTTTGCCACCCAGCTTGCTAAATTGCCAACTCAATATAAATAAATCGTGATTAAGCTTGTAAAACTGTACATTACTTTGATTTTAAACATTTGGATATGTTTTAAAGAGAGTTTTGACTCACAGAAGAATTGAAGTTATAGCCAGTATTGGCTAATTGCAGTTCTTTCACACCACTAGTGAATGAACCATGTGGAGAATTTTTTTGGAGGTTCAAAAAGTGATTTATTAAAAATCTACGTGTTTGTACCAGTGAACAGTTCCTTATCACCTTTCACTAGCAACATTGGTTCCAAAATCAATGTAATTGAGATTCCAGTCAATAAATAAGCAATGCATTCACTCACTATTAGTACCAGGTTCCTCCTTTTTTCCTATTGCTCACTTCTTTCCTTCCATTTCTCCTTTATTCATTGACAGCTTTTTCACTTGTACTCAGGTTGTCTGTTTTATGAAGGAACGTTTGGAATTAATATTGTCCAGGACCATATCTGAAAGAAACAGTCTGAGATCATTCATAGTTGCATTGAATTACTTTTGATTTTGAAGACTAAAATAGATTCATTAATTTTTGAAGTGGTATCGGATTTGTAATTATACAAGTATTGTGTCATTCTGCAAATTAAATCTGATGATTGCAGGAATGTTTTGGAAATAGACTTGTATTATCTGCTTACTGCTACATGCCTTTAGGGAAGTGTCCAAGGAACTAAAGCACAGCATCACGTCTATGGCGTTTGTATTAAGATAGATAGGATTATTTTCTTTCATTTAGATTGTTCTAAATCCCTGAAGAATTGAATGATTCAAGAACTATTCCTTTCTTACACAGTTCAGTGCAAGTAGGACTTTTAACACTCACATCGCTGTAGGTACGCACAAAAATAAACCTTTAAGCATCTGCTAAGGACGTGGTGTGAACAGTGTAGAGTAACAAGTCGAAAATTTATATGAGTCTCCAGCTGTAGATGGGAATAGCACGTTGGAAAAGCAGCCGGTCTGTTCTTTACAGTCAAAGGTGATTCTCTGGTTGAATCAAAAAGGAGATTATGTTGTAATATCCTGATGGAAATGGTTTTCTAAGCTTTGCTCATTGAGGATCATAGCAGCAGCTGTGGGAGGTCCCTGTTTCTCATTGTCCTGCGTTTGTTCTGTTTGTTTCTCCACTGAGCGCTGCTGGCTGTCTCTGTGTGTAGTGGATGAACAAGTGCGTTCTCCAGATCCTCATCTCAATCGGTGCAGAGTGTGAGGATTAGGCTTTCTGTAACCTAGCAATGAAAGCATCACAAGTCCCAGGAGGGACATGACTACAGTGTCAGCGTGACTACATTGCAAGCGCTTGTTAGCTCTAATGCACTTTAGGTTAAGAAAGACATTTTAGAAATGCAAGTTCCTTCATCTTTAGGAGCACTGTTTTGTTGATCAGTTTTAGTGGAAGTGGACATATCGTAGTAATGAGCAGTGGAAGAAACAGATTTGAAAACACAAAAAAAGGGAATTAGCAATGGACTGCAAACTTCAAAAACTGTGTGCTCACTTTGAAATGTTGGGGAATCTGCAAGAGATGCTCGGACAAGATATACTGAATCTCCTTGGAACCAACTGAAATATCAAGAGTCATGATTCCAAGTAAAATTTTAGTCTATCGTGCTCCAAATGGATCTACTCAGACTGAGACTTTACGGAGCACCAGGAGACGTAAGAAATCACTGGGTGACCTCTTCCAGAATGGATACCGTGTCAGAGCTGCTCACAGTCATAATATGGAGAAAGAGGAACAAGACAGCTTCCAAAACTCTCTGGCTTCTTGCTATCGCGTCGTGTATTACTGGGGTAAGATTCTTCTGACCCCAAGATATTGTAGTTATACCTTCAAAAGATTGTTCCACATCTGGCTCTGCCTCGCACTCAGTTCAGTTTTTTTTTAAAGCTGACATTTAAAGCAGAGCTATTTCATTCTTTCTAATATTTCCAGCTCTGGGCAACTTCGAAATTACAGGGGTTTCCAATTATTTTAATTTTGTTTTGACGATCCGTTTATAGCTCCCTCTGGTTTTACTGCTGTTGTAGCTTTCCATGTTACTTTCTGAATGCATGTTGTGTGAACCCTATATAACAAATACATGCTTCCAAATTGAAACACTAGTCCAGAACAGAATTGGAGTAATAGGCACATACACATAATATTTTAAAATAATAGTAACCTACATATTATGATTTCATGTCTTAGATCAGAAATGCCATTGATGTTCCAAGCTTTAGCATTCTTTATGTTGTCATTTACTGTGCAATATCTGTCTCCTTTCACCAGAGCACAAACTTAACATACCTTCAGGTTTGCACATTTAAAATCTCAAGCAAAATATTCAGGCCACTGCATTTCTTAGGGACAATTTATCAAAAGTGAATTTAAATAATGAACTATAAATTTGATGCAAATTCTGGATTTGCTCACTCTTTAAGTGAAACTTCTCTTTCAATGCAGTTATTATTCATCTTTTGGTTTAATTTTGGTCCTTCACTATAAGTTTCAGTTGTAGCTGTTTGAAAATCTAACTTATTTTCTCACTAGCAGCCTGCACTTTAAAGTTTAACAGAATGCCTCAAGGTATCCAATTTAAATCATGATGTCCAACTATATTTATGGTTCAATGGACATCTCCATTCTATGCAAGTTTTAGATACTAAACTTTGTACAGGACTGGTGCAAGATGTGCCCACCTGGATGGGTATATGAATAGGAAGGGTTTAGAGCAATATAGGCCAAATTCTGGCAAATAGGAATAGGTCAGATTGGGATATCTGGTCGGCACAGACGGGTTGGGCTGAAGGGTCTGTTTCTGTACTCTATGATTCTATAACTTGATGACGTTTTAGTTGCATCCTCTGACCAGTGCACAAAAGGTTTCCTCCGGGTGCTCCGGTTTCCTCCCACAGTCCAAAGATGTGCAAGTCAGGTGAATTGGCCATGCTAAATTGCCCGTAGTGTTAGGTAAGGGGTAAATGTAGGGGTATGGGTGGGTTGCGCTTTGGCGGGGCGGTGTGGACTTGTTGGGCCAAAGGGCCTGTTTCCACACTGTAAGTAATCTAATCTAATCTAATCTAATCTAATCTAATCTAAAACTGTGAGGTTACATTACGATTATGTAGGGAGAATCTGCACCAATGGGCAGCAGAGTTGGTAACCACAGGACATGGATTTACGCACCACATTATGATCTGAAAGGACGGTGGATGCATATTCAACAGTACATTTTGAAAGGGAATTGGCAAGGACAGTATTTGCAGGATTACAGGGCAAATAGAACTAATTGCATAAGACTATAAGACTGTAGGAAAGAGGAGCAGGGTACCAAGTGTGCTTCTCAAACCTGTTCTGCCATTCAATAGGATCATGGCTGATCAGACATTTCTCTTATCCATATTCTTGCCCTTAACTATAACCCTTGATTCCCTTATTCATCCATAATCTGTGTAATCTCAATTTTAAATGTACGCAAGGTCTCTGTATCCACAGCCCTCTGTGGTAAGGAGTTCCAAAGCCATTCTAAAGGAAGGAATTCCTCCTCATCTCCTCCTTGTCTTAAATTGGTACCCCTTTATTCTGAGGCTATGCCCTCTGGTCCTAGACTCTCTCATGAGGGGAAGCATCCTCACAGCATTTACCTTGTCAAGCCCCTTAAGAATCCAGTACCTTTCAATGAGGGACCTCTCATTCTTGTAAACCACAATGAGGAGAGTCCAAGCCTTTTTAGCCTTTGTTTATAAACAGTCCTTAACTCTATCAAAGAACTAATACGATGGACTCTGTAACTCTGATCCAAGATTAATGCCAGGTAACATTCCTGAAACAAAAACTGGACAAGGAGTGAGTTGAATGATAAAATAGATTGGAAATAAAGCTTCATAAATACATGAGCTCCATCAAAAATGATTATACATTTTATTACATTGACCTGTTTTAAAATTCTAAAGAACATCTGTGTGGTTTTTTAAAAAAAAATTATTTTGAAAAAATTTTTCTTTACAAAATTATAAAATTACAAAAATATGAAAATATAACATTATAACAATAAAAACAACAACAATAAACCAACTACTATACTACTCTACAAACTCACAACTGCACTCATTACACATCAATAAGTAAATAAATAATGCTTCTCGGCTTAAGACAACCTCAGCTCTACAATGAGGAGGATGGAATGAGGAATGAGAATGCTCCTCATTCCTGAAGAAGGGCTTATGCATGAAACGTCGATTCTCCTGTTCCTTGGATGCTGCCTGACCTGCTGCGCTTTTCCAGCAACACATTTTCAGCGCTTATCAAAAAAATTGTCGATTTTCTGGTGCAGCATATTTGTGAGAAAGTCCAAAGGAATATGTTTCATAATTCACTCCTGACAGACTTGGGGGCTTCTCAGACACCTAGCACATCAGAATGTTCTTCCTCTCACAAAAAGTGAGGGCGCTGAACAAGCTTTCTCCCATGTACATCTAAAGGAGATAAATTCGGCAAACCCAGGGGAATAGAAACCGGGTCCACCTTGACTTCGGTCCCCCAGGACCCTCTATTACTCCTGCCACAGCGTTCCAGTTTGTACGGAGTCTGTGGCAAGACCACCAACAATGAGTGAAGGTACCTGCATTTATTTTACATTTGGGACACACTGAAGAAGCACCCTGCTTAAATTTTGCAAGATGATCTTGGTCCAGATGAGCCCTATGAAGAGTCTTAAATAGCATGAGTCCTTTTCCATATTGAAATTTTCTTCACACTTTCTTAGAAGTCCTCCTGAATTTCTGGAGTAATCTCCACCCTAACTCTCCCTCCCAGACTTCCCATAATTGCTCGATGTCACCTGAGGAACCTCCTCCCAGCAAACGATAGAGAGTACTCACTGAAAGAGTGCTCTTAGTCTGAAGCACCCTGTTCTCTGTATCAGATCGATTACCCTCAGTCAGAAGCAGAGTCTCTTTTCAGATAAAATCTCTGATTTGAAAAAAACGGAGGAGGTCCCTGCTCAACAATAACATAAAAGTTTCATCTTCAAAAAGGTCACCCAAACAAGAGAATCCCCTATCCGCCCAGGACTTAAACCTGGGATCCATTGTCCATTGCTGGAAACCTGGCATACCAACTATGGGAGAATGGAAAGGTGTTTTAGACATATTACCCTCCATCTGTCTTGTTGCCCTCCACACTTTGATAGTATTAATAACTATGGAATTGCGGCAATGTTCAGCAACTATCCTCATTTTGTCCAGAAGCAATAGGTTAATAAGAGGACACTCTGCCTGGGAGGCTTCAATGTCCAACCATATCAACGCTGAGTCTTCACAGGCCCAATCACTCTCAAAAGATAAAAGGGAGCTCAATTGATATCTTCTGACGTCTGGGAAATCCACTCCTCCCAACCCATGGGATTTGCAATTTTGTAAGCTTGATAAGAAGCCGCTTATGGCGCCAAATAAAAAAACTAAACCAACCATTTAATTTCTGAAACATTTGTCTATGATAAAGCAAGAGAAGCATCTGCAGAGGTATGACAAGTGAGGAAGAACATTGATTTTAATAAGACCAACTCGACCTAGCCATGATATTGGAAGGTCTTGTTTAGTCTTGTCAAACAAATGAACAAAATTAGCCTTGAATAACTGATCAAAACTAGGGGTAACAGAGAGGCCCAAATAAAGAAAGCCTCCCTGTGCCCACTTAAAGGGGAACTCACCTTCAACTCCCGGTATTCCCCTAAGATCCCCTATAGGCATAGCCTCTGATTTTGAAAAATTGATCCTGTAACCTGAGAAAAAGCCAATTGAATTAATACACTGTATCAATTGGGGCACCGAAATTGCTGGGTTCAAAAGAAAGATGAAAACATCATCCGTGTATAATGTGATCTTATGCTCCTTTGACCCTACCTTTAGGGCAGCTATATTAAGGTCCCCATGAATGGCCTCTGCCAGCAGGTCAATCACCAATGTGAAGAGTAAAGGTGAGAGGGGACAGCCTTGCCGACTGCCCCTACCAATGTTAAAATTATCAGACCTTATAGCATTGGTGAGAACCACTGCCAGAGGATTACTGTAAAGGATCCTTCCTCATCTAGTAAACACTTCACCCAGGCCAAACCGCTCTAGGGTATAAAAGGGATGTGGCCATTCCACCCGGTCAAATATCTTTTCTATGTCCAAGGAAACCATCAACCCTTGAACTGACCATTGCTGGCACACTTTAATCATGTTAAGCAGTCTCCCAACATTATTGGATGATCAGCGATCCTTTATAAAGCCCATCTGATCCTCCTTAACAATAGAGGGCAACACCCTTTCCAATCTCAATGCCAGAGTCTTCGATAAAATTTTAAAATCAGAATTTAAAAGCGAGATGGGTCTGTAAGAAGCATGGTCTTCTGGCACCTTCCCTTTCTTGAGGATAAGAGAGGTATTCGCCTCTCTCAAGGATGGCTGGAGGCAATCACGACTATATGAATAGTTGTACACGTCGAGCATCGGTCCTGACAGTATTTTTACAAATTCCTTACAAAACTCACTGGGCAAGCCATCAGGGCCAGGCACCTTTCCACTTAGAAGTTGTCTCATTGCCTCCTATATCGCTTGTGCTGTTAATGGAGCACTAAGGAGAGATGCCTGCTCAGCAGACACCCCCCGGAAGATCCAAGTTCCTAAAAAAAAGTCTCCATTTTATCCCATCTATCCTCATAATATTCAGACTTATACAGTTCAGAATAGAACCTCCAAAATGCCCCATTGATCTTTTTAGCATTACAAGTTAGAGTCCCATTTCCTTCCTTAATAGAAACAATAGATTGAGAGGCATTCTTCTTCCTGACTAAATATGCTAAGTATTTACTTAGCCTATTACCATGCTCAAACAGTCCCCGCTTCGCAAAGGAAAGTTCCTTCCTTGCTGTATGCTTTAGCATGGAGTCTAAGGTGGTCGGAGAGCTGTGATCTGCTGCAGCTTAGTCACTGGCGATCTACTGTAATATGCTGTCTCAGCTGCCTTCAGTCCTGCCTCAAGCAGATGTTGCTGCTCTCCCTTCTGTCGCTTTTGGTTGGCAGAGTATGAGATAAATATCCCTCTAGCATAGACCTTGGAAGTCTCCCAAACAATGGACAGATTACTAGCTGTACCTGAGTTGATGGCCAAAAAAGCTTCAAATTCCCTTGAGAAGTATTCTACAAACTTGCTGTCCTTGAGGATGAAAGGATCTATTCGCTAGTACCGTGAGCCCATTGCATCATCCTGAATCTTAACCACCGTTGAATGATCAGAGATGGCAATATTCCCAATCGAACAGGATACCACCAAATTTACAAAAGCCACGGGAGTTAGGAAATAATCGATCATTGTGTGGCATTTATGAGGATTGGAAAAAAATGTAAAATCTCTGCCTGTAGGGTGTAAACATCTCCAAACGTCCACCAACCCCAGTTCCACACAAAGATTGCCCAACTGCTTAGATTGTGAAGAAAGCTTTGGGGGGGCCTTTGCACATTCTATTCAGCACAGGATTCATAATTCAATTCCAGCCCCCCCCCCCCCCCCGTGGTCCCTCTTTGGCTGCAATGCCAAGGCCACCAGCTTAGTGCATCAATCAGAAATTTAAGAGGGTGGGCCGGAGGACAGTAGGCATTCAAAATACCATATTCCTCACCATTTATAAGGGCCTTAAGAATAACAAACTGACGGTACTCGTCTTTAACACAATCTATTAAATTAAATGGGAAACCTTTCCAGATGAGTATTGCCACTCCTGTGCTCCTAGTACAAAAAGACGAGAAAACCACCCGATCAAACCCATCCTGCTGTAACTTCAAATGTACCTCGTCATTAAGATGAGTCTTGTGTAACAGGGCAACATCCACCCTCTCCTTTCTAAGGCTTGACAACACCATTTTTCTTTTAACTGGTGAATGAAGCCCTCTATTATTCCAGTGCGCCATTTAAGAATGTTGCTAACCATGATCCTTCACAATCACCTTTGACCTGCCGAGAGGAAGAATTCGCTTTACAACACACTGAGCTTACTCAAAAGGAGACTCATAGAGTCTATTTACAAAAAAAAACAAAAGAAAACTAACTTCAAAACACAAAAGGCACTTAATGAGGGACTCTAAGCCTGCCCACAGAGGGAGCTTACATTTCCCACACTCACCTCCATCGCCCCTTCCAGCTTGAGTCGCACCCCAAATCCAAGCAGTGGGAGAAAGCAAACAACAGACCTTGTAAACACAAAGGTATAACAAAAACAATGAGCACTCTACCCACCCCCCCCAACAAGTATCAATACCACTCCAGCTTGGAGAGAAAATAAAACCCACCAACAACAGCTTCTTTGGGAAAAGAGTGAAAGTACAAGAAATAAAAACAAGACCAAAAAAAAACCCACACACTATGTCCATGTCCATAAATACACCTACATTATTTTAAAGTGTCCAAGAAGTTTTTGGCTTGCTCTAAGGAATGAAATGACCTCACAGTGTCCTTGTAAGTAATTAAAAGAAGCACAGCTGGGTACCTCATCGAATATTGAATACTGAGGTCCTTTAACCTTCTCTTAACCTCATCAAACCATTTCCTCTTATGGATCACTGCCGCAGAAAAGTCCTGGAAAAACATTATCTTAGTTCCCTGATAGATCAGGGCCTGCGGATCTCTCCCCAACCTTCTGGAAGTATCCATGACTCTCTGCCTGTTCCTGTAGCATTGATTCTGACCGGATCAGCGCACCTCAACCCAGTGAGCTCTGTCAACCTTGACCCGGTCTGCCTCGGCATCCCAGCCAAGAAATTGTGGCAACCAGTCTTCAAAAGAAAACTTGCTGGCTCCCCACCTTCTACTCCCTCCGGCAGGCCAACGACCTGGCTATTTTTCCTCCTACCTCTATTTTCCAGGTCATCAACTTAGTCAGGACCCGAACCTTTTTCTCAATGGCGTGGGTCTGCCTCACCGAGGACTCGACCTCAGTCACTGAAGCCGAGGTCCGCTGCTCAACCTCTTCAACTCGCTTCCCAAGCCCTTCCAACTCCTCATATTTTTGCAGCATGGTTGAGATGGCTCCAGTTGATTATGAGTCTCTTCCCTCAGCTCCTGGATCAATTGTCAGATCGCTCCAAGTTCCTCCATGATGTTCTGCTGTGCAGGCATTTCTTTAACAGCTGCGGAGGGAGCTGCAATTGCTTCCCCAGTTGCAGTCTCGGGCCTGCCTGCTATTTTCGAGTGTCCTAAATGTTGAGACTTGGCCATTTGCTTCCCCTTCGTCATTCTCGCATGCTCGAAAAAGGATTTAAACAGTTGTTTTACCGTTTAACAATTTTCTTTTCCAAAAAAAATTAAGGTGGGGGGCGAAAACATATTAAACCTTGGGTTGGGTGCAGAGCTCAGCAAGGCTGATCGATTCAGATCGTTGCCATCTTGAACTCCCCCCTGTATGATATTTTTAACAAAGATTTTAATAAAATGTGTTACTTGGTTTGTGTTCTATTTATTTTGTCTCTTTGTGCTTTTCTCTTGCATGTCTCTTCAGCTGAGCACATCAAATACTCAATCACAAATTTCTACTGCGTCGCTGCCCTGACATAACAAACAATTTGAACACTGACAGTCAATTCTCTAATTACTCTGTTTATCCATTACCTAGTCTCACCATTGAAACCATTGAGCTCATTTTCACATGGTGATTTGTTCTATGAAAGTAACCACATTTGACTCATGTGGAAATTAAACAAACAGTTGAGAGGGAAAAGATTAGCAAAATATGTTGGTGGAATTAATTGGGGAAATGTAAAAGGAGGTTGTGTGGAACATAAATGTGATGTACACCTGTTGTGGCAAAAGGCCCATTCTGTGCACTGCCTAATGCATATCATTTCCAGTTAAACTTTTAGTAGTGTTGTTGGAGCAGTCTCACTGCACTGTCGTGTATAAATAAGCAAATTTATCAGGATAAACATGCAATCTATTTATACTGAGTCAGGTCCAACCAACTTTGGGTACCGTTAACACTTCTGGGAGAGAACTCAAGGTAGAAATAAATTCTTGTTTGTAGATAAAGGAAGAGATGGGTTTCCTGTTATAATAGTGTCTAAAGTAGCTGATGAAATTTGATTTATACTTGCAGTGAAAATTGTCATTCACCCAATGGAAAACACAGGTATGCAGCAAACCTGGTGAAGGAAGTCAATTCTCCCACAAGCATTTCATGGAATGCCTGACTAAATATAACTTATTTATAAGTCTTGTATGATGATTCCACACTTTCCCTTTGAGTTGTTGGAATCTATTGCCAAAAGCACCATTTGATGACAAACAGCATTCTGTTTCAATGATATGTTCCAAATTGACCAGAACACACAGTTAGGAGAAAGTGAGGACTGCACATGCTGGAGATCAGAGTCGAGAGTGTTGTGCTGTGAAAGCACAGTAGGTCAGGCAGTATCCGAGGAGCAGGAGGATTGACATTTCAGGCATAAGCCCTGATGAAGAGCTTATGCCTGAAACGTCGATTCCCCTGCTCCTCAGATGCTGCCTGACCTGGTGTGCTTTTCCAGCACCACGCTCTCGACTCAGAACACACAGTTTCCAAACACATTTTCTTTGTCAGTGCTGATGCTCGCAAGACTTGGCAGTTTGAAAATATGAAGTAGGTTGCATCCTTATATTAATTAAAACCTAAGGGAAAGCTTTCCGACAGAATCACTGCATCTGTTGAGTTGCAGGCCATGTTTTGTTTACATGCACAGCAAACTATAAATTCTAATCTGCACTCCAGAGGATGAGATTCCTCTTGCAGAAAGTTACCCCTTAGTTCTTTATGTACACTATGTAGGAGCTCACGGTTACACTGGTTCTGAATATCACAGGTTGTTAAGTGCTCTGAACAGCGACAAGTGGATGTTAACCTATTGTTTCTTTTCACAGGCTTACGATTTTTAAGAGCGCTCAGGTTGATACAGTTCTCAGAGATTTTACAATTTCTGAATATTCTAAAAACAAGGTAAGCAACACAAATTCTGAATCAGACATTTAACATTCTGAAGGACTATTTTAGACATGCCTTGTGTGATTTAGTAGTGGAGGTAACATTTTTGTCCATTTGTTAGCCTGTGTGTCTGTAATTAATACATCTCAAAAAGTAATGGTCAGCTTTCAACAAAACTTGCCACATAGAATGTGACTAAAAGAAGAAGTAATTAATTTTTGATGAAGTTGTGGATTCCTTTTTAAACAATTCATTAACAGTTGGGAGGTACGGTCAATTGATTTTGTTTTGTACAATTTTGTGGGTTGTCTTATTCGGAATGTTGTTAATTATTATAGTATGTTGTGGGTTGTCTCAACAGCTGTGGTGCAGTTTGTCACAGTTGTCAAAATGTGAACCTAGTTGTAGATTGTTGGATGTGGATTGACCCGAGGCCTGTAGAGAGATGGGAGCTCTAAATTAAAATATTTATTTTCTCACTTTTGCAGTTATGAAGCATTAATATGGCAAAGGTACATGCACTACTGAGTGCCGTCTTACTGGTTTCCAAACGTTTTTACGCCAAGAAATAATTTGTATAATTCTTTACATAAAATGTACTCAAATTTTCCTTACTGTAAATGCAAATAAATTATTATGTATCCTTTTAAATGAACTTACATTTCAACCCAGCCATGAAGTGCAGAACTTAAGTATGTTGCAGTGATGAATCTAGTGCAAACTACAGCAACAGGGCTTTCATTTTAAGAGCTTGCGCCTTATTATGACTCTGAGTATGTACTGCTAACTAATTGCTTTTTTTCTACTCATTTGAGAGGAAGAGGGTATCACTGATTGGGCCAGCTGTTTATTTCCCATTCCTAATCACTCTTGCAGTAGTGGGGTAAGCAGTCTTCTTGAACTACTGTAGCCCATTTGGAGCAGTTGCCCTACAATTCTATGAGGAAGAGAGTTCTGGGACTTTGATCCAGCAACAGTGAAGGATTAACAATATATTTCTAAGTTGGGATGCTGGGTAGCTTGCAGAAAAACTGCAGGTGATGGTAATGTTCCCATGTATTGGTTGCCAGTCTCATTCTAGATTGTAGCGATTGTAAGTGTGGATGGTACTGTTCAAGAAGCTTTGATGAATTTTTGCAATTAATACCCAAATGATAATGCTGCTACGATGTATTGGTAGAGGAGAAAGTGAATTATTCGTGGATGTGGTGTCAGTCAAGCAATTTACTTTGTCCTGGGTGGTGTCAAGCTTCATGAGTGTTGAAGCTACACTCAGCGAAGCAAGTGGGAGTATTCCATCACATTCCTGAATTGTACCTTATAGATAATAGATGAGTCTTTGAAGTCAAGATGTGAGTTACTTGCTGCAAGATTCCCAGCCTCTGAACTGCTGTTGCAGCCACAGTAATTACATAGCTTGTTCAGTTCAGTTTCTGGTCAATGGTAAACCCCTAGAATGTTGAGAGTAGGGGATTCAGTGATGGCAACTCCATTGAGTGGCAAGAGATGCTGGTGAGATTTGTGCTTGTTGGGGATGGTTATTTTCTGCTACTTGTGGAGTGTGAATATTACTTGTCGCTTGTCAGCCAGAGTCAATTTTGTCTAGGCCTTGCTGCATTTGGACATGGACTGCTTCAGTATCTGTGGTGTTGTAAATATCGCTGAACCTTGTGTAATCATCAGTGAATTTCTGACCCCATGATGGAGGGAATGTCATTGATGAAACAGCTGAAGATGGTTAGGCCTAGGACACTACCCTGAGAAACTCCTGCAGTGCTGTCCTGGTTCTGAAATGACTGATCTTCAACAACCATCTTAGGTGTAAGCTAAGATTCCAATCAGCTATGTTTTCCCTTTTTATTTTAATGAATTTTAGTTTTGCTGGGGCTCCTTGATACAGCACTCGGTTCATTGTGTCAAGGGCAGTCATTCTTATCTGCTCTCTGGAATTCAGGATACTAATTCCTGCCATGGTGGCACAGTGGTTAGCACTGCTACCTCATAGCGCCGGAGACCCAGGTTCAATTCCCGCCTCAGGCGACTGACTGTGTGGAGTTTGCACGTTCTCCCCGTGTCTGCGTGGGTTTCCTCCGGGTGCTCCGGTTTCCTCCCACAGTCACAAAGATGTGCAGGTTAGGTGAATTGGCCATGCTAAATTGCCTGTAGTGTTAGGTAAGGGGTAAATGTAGGGGTTTGGGTGGGTTTCGCTTCGGCGGGTCGGTGTGGACTTGTTGGGCCGAAGGGCCTGTTTCCACACTGTAAAGTAATCTAATCTAAAGTAATCTAATCTAATCTAATAGAACTCCTTTCTCATCTCCAGATAGAATCATGCTCAAAGAGTCATAGAGTCGTACAGCATAGAAACAGACACCTCGGTCCAATAGGTCCATGCTTACTGTAATTCCAAACTCAACTAGGTCCCACCTTCTTGCACTTTTCTTACTCATGTATTTAACCAAATATTTTTTAAATGTCGTAACTGTAACCACATCTGCAACTTCCTCTGGAAGTTCATTCCACTCTGTGCAAAAACAAATTGCCCCTCATGCCTGTTTTAAATCTGTCTTCTCTCGCCTCAAAAATATGTCCTTCAGTTTTAAAATTCCTTACCTGAGGGAAAAGACCCTTGCTATTCACCTCATCTATACTCCTCATAATCTTATAAACCTCTATAAGGTGACCCCTTAACCTCCTACACTCCAGTGAAGAAAAAAAGGTCCTAGTTTGTCCAGCCTCTTGTTATAATTCAAACCTTCCATTCCTGACATCAGCCTGGTAAATATTTTCTGAACCCTCTTCAGTTTAATATTTTTCTTCCTGTAACAAGGAGACCAGGACTGGATACAGTACTCCAGAAGAGGCTTCACAAACATCCTGTACAACTTCAACGATGTCCTGTCTACGTGTGATGCAAACTTCAAAGAATTATGTACCTGAACCCTGAGTCTCTGTTCTACAAAACTACCAAGGCCCAACTTTTAACTGTATAAATCCTGCCCTTATTTGTTTTACCAAAATGCAATAAATGGAGCCCTTCGATAATGTTGCACATCTTCAGTTCCACACAGAATTGTCAGTCTGGATTATATATTCAAGTTGTGTAGTGAGAGTTAATCCAACAATTTTATGACAAGAGGTGAACCTGATGCCTACTGAATTGGTCTGAAATTTTGCAAACTTCAGTATAATCATTTTTAGCCAGACAAAATCCCTCTTATATGACACCATTGTCCCATGGATTGGGTCATTCTCCTATTGATTGTGTCATTGTGGATTTTTGTTTGAAGCGTGAGTCAGTCAAGGTGATAGTGTTCCTTGTAAGTACCACAAGTCAGGTCTTGAAATGGACATAGCTGTATAAAGTTTTCAAGAATGTTCTTCTTTACAAATTTTCATTATGTTGATGCACTTAAAAACAATTTCATTTGCTTCTTTCCTTGGTCCATTATTTTCTGTTCCTGTGTCTTCATTTGCTAGCTTGTACAGAATGATAGGCATTACCACCCATCTCTATTAATTCCGATTTGGAAGTGCCGGTGTTGGATTTGGGTGTACAAAGTTAAAAATCACACAATGTCAGGTTATAGTCCAACAGGTTTATTTGGAAGCACACTAGCTTTGTGAGCATTGCTTCTTCATCAGGTGCTTGTGGAGTATAAGATCGTAGGGCACAGAATTTATAGCAAACGTTTACAATGTGATGTAACAGAACTTTCTTAAAAGTTCTGGAATTTACATATGAAAGAACTGAAACTGACGTGCCCATTCTAAAAGATGACAGACTTAACAAACAATCCAGGTCTTTTTCAATATATAATTTCCGTTACATCACACCATAAACTTTTGCTATAAATTCTGTGTCCTATGATCTTATACTGCACAACCACCTGACAGAGGAGCAGCGCTCCGAAAGCTAGTGCTTCCAAATAAACTTGTTGGATTATAACCTGGTGTTGTGTGATTTTTAAATATTATTTTCATTGTTGCCAGCTGTCCATACACTCAGGCACATGTGCAGAGTCCATCTGTTTAGTTTAGGGTCACTGAAAAAACTGTAGTATCTTAAGATACTCCGACATCCCCACAACTTGCAAGTTGCATATGGGATTTTTCTGTGCGTGTGTTTCAGAATCACATTTAGTACGTCTTTGACAACAGAGCAACAGTTTATTTAGTATTCAGAAAGACATTTAAAAATTGATTTTTTTAAAGACAAGATTTTGGATGAAAGGTTACTGAGGGCTGAGCTGGATTTCAGTAATCCAGTTAATTGGTTTAAAAAAGAAGTCAAAGATGTTTTGTACTGATTGAAGAAGGATTGTGGATTAAAATGTAAATACAGTTCTCATTGATGTTTATAGGTTTGCCATAGGAGAGGGACAAACAATGCCTACTGCTGACAAAATAGCATCAGTTAGAGATGGAAAGCAGTGAATTTATAATCCATCTGTAGCTAGCTTTGATTGCTCAAAGAAAATTGGAATACATTGCAAACGTAGTGAAATCTTTTTGTATTTTTCCTCACTTTTAAGCTGCATTTGAGACAGTAAAATTATACAAATGCATTAGGAGCACAGCCCAATTCTATTATTACCTGCCATCAAATAAGTACAGGCCCAATCTGCTCAACTTCTCCTCATAAGGCAGTCCCTCCATACCTGGTATCTGCCGAGTGAACCTTCTTTCAACTGCCTCCAATGCCAGTATAACTTTCCTTAGATAAGGGGTTTAAAACTTTTCGTAGTATTCCAAAACCTCGTGACTTTATATTCTAAATATAAGAAATAAATTCAAAATAAAAGCTAACATTCCATTTGCCTGCTGTATTACCTGGTGAACTTGATTGCTGTGATTCATGGACGAAGACTCCCAAATCTCTCTCCTCTCTAGCTTTCTGCAATCTTTCTTCATTAAAATAATATTCAGCTCTTCTATTTTATCCTACCAGATTGCATAACCTCACATTTTGAACTATTGACTTGCTCATTATCTACTACATTTTGCATTTTCACTTCACCTGCAAACCTCAAAATTAAACGTTCAAAATAAATGCGGTTTAGCAGGAGTTCCAAGTTCTCATGGAGGATCTTTCCTTCTGTTCAGGTGTATTTTAAGTAATCGGCAAATCTATTATATTCTTCTAATTTCCTGCTTCTGCATCTCAGATGTTTAACCTGAGCAGGCGTATGATCCAGCACAATTAACTACTTATGATATACCTAAAACAAAGTATCTATCCCAACTGAGTCTGAAGTTTCATGGCACCAGGTTATAGTCCAATAGTTTTATTTGAAATCACAAGCTTTCAGAGCGCTGCTCCTTCGTCAGGTGAAATCACCAGATGAAGGAGCAGCGCTCTGAAAGCTTGTGGTTTCAAAAATACCTGTTGGACTATAACCTGGTGTTATGTGACTTCTGACTTTGTCCACGTCAGTCTAAAATCCCGCACCTCTGCATCATGTCAGAGCTGACATCAAGATGTATTACATTCAATTAATATTTTAGTATGAATCCATATTTTTGCTTAAAGTTAGATGAGAAGTAAACTTAAGTGACTTCTCAGCCATGCAAGAGTTATCCCCATTGTAACTCTTCTGCTTTTACCAATTTCCAGCAGAGAGTTCTGGTAGCAAAAAAACATAAATGCTAACTCATTGCATTGACAATTCTAATTTATGGAATTAACGCAGTAGTCATCTTTGTCAGATGATGTTCCAACGAAAGTATTTGATGTTAATAGTTTGAAGTATATTTCTAACAAACTTAAGCAAGTACTTCTAAGTCAATAAACATGGAGAGTTAACTGCCAAAAGGTGGATTTGGTTCAGATAGGAAGTTTAAAAAGTTAATGGAGTAGAAACAGGAACATGACCTGCTTCAAACTTGCTAATTTATATCAGTGTGGCATAAGCGATACAGTGTGCTCTGAGGAGGTGGATCAGTCATCACAATGTTTGAAGGAGGCTGCATATCTTCAGTTTAACAGGATTTCTGTTGTTAACCCATGATGTCTTGGTTTCCCAAAAAACGGGCAATAAAAAGAGCAAGAAAGGCCAGACCCGTAAAGTAAGGGTAGAGGGCGAGCAAAATGTTTTACAGCTGATCTGATTGGAACCTCAAATGTCCATTCTCGCCTACTCCTAAAAACCTGTCATCCTCTTCCCGAACCAGAATCTATCTCTGTCCTGTTACTATAGAACAAGTCAGGTACAAGACTGAAATCTGGCTTGATAAAACATTTTGTTTGTTTTTAACAAGGTGGTCTCTTCACTGAAACACGCATGCAATGTTGCAGATTTGGTTTTAACAGTAAAACAAAAATGTATTGTGCAAAAGAAATAAAAGTAAAATACAATAGAATAAATCAAACTATTTGCACAGATAACACTCATCTAAAGATTATGAAACTCTGAGTACAAAGTAAAATCCCATTAATCCAAACAACATCGCATTACAGTATTCAAATACCAGAAAACATGCCGTTTCTCATCCCATATAGGGTTTAATTTAGCTGTGGTTTTGAATCCTTGTCATGAGAATCTGATAGCCTTGGTAAGCCACCTTAATAGTCTTCTGGACGATGAAGTATAATATTATCCAAGCTCTTCAGACCTTTGTATTTTCCAGTCTAATTGTTGGGAGGATATACTTTGAATTTTTAATTTCTGATTCATTCTCTAATTGCTCTGATATTTCTTTTTCACTCCATGTATCTTTCAGTATTGTTGGTACAGTTCTCGTCTAACGATCATCCCTGTCATAATATCTTTTGAATGTGACACACTTATTGGTTCTTTCTCTTGTCTGGCCTATTCACTAACATAATTCACGATTGATTTTATTTTTAATGTGACAAGGTCCAGCGGACTTTGCATTGAATGGTTTCCTAGAGACAAATAACAGCACTAACACCTAGTCTCCAGTAGCAAAAATTTGAATTTGGTCTTTTTCATCTTCTTGAGCTTTAATTGTTGAGCACTTTCCAAATGGTTTTAGCCAAATCACATCATTTGAGCAAATCTTGTCTGAAAATCAAAAATAGGTTTGAAGTATTTCTGACCTATGGTGTATAATTGTTTTCTTTAAGTGACTCTCTTACCTAATGTCCACATATAAGTGAAATAAACTCAATCCTGTGAACTCATTCAGTGTATTCCGAATGAAAAATAGTAATAAAGATCCCCTTATCTTAATCATTAGGAAATCCTTGGCAATACATTCTAAACATGATCTTCAAAGTTTTATGAGTCTTTCTAGTGCACCTTGAGATTGTGAATGAAAAGCAGAAAATGTCAATTTTTTTTTATTCACAAACTAGTCAATATTTCTTTGAATATTTGCAACATCAAATTTGAGCCTTGCTCTGTCTTGCATTCCTTTGTTAATAAGAAAACTGCCCACAACCCATACTTCATTCTAGGCATTATCTGAACTACCTCCAACACATTTACATCCTTCCTTGCAGCCAGAATTGCATGCTGGTAAAAGTGGCCAACTCTGAGGAGTGGAGTGGCTCTAACTAAATATGGGCATAGCAAATTGCAGGCTCAATGTCAGGCGATAACATAATTAACTGAGGGAACGAGAGGTTGTCTAATGAAATGAACATCACGAGACAACCTGACCAACTGGAATAATGAAATTGCAACTATTGAAATGATAGGAGTTGGTTGCTTGCTACATGCAGGAATGCAGGAACCAAGACACACACCACCTTCAGGTGAACAAAATGCTGGAGCAACAACCCAGAAACAATCATCTCAAGAAGAAAAAAAGAACAGTGACAATGCTATGGCTTTCAAGAGGTTATTTGGTCCTGTTTTTTTTTAAATGGAGGTTATAAGGCAGAGATAATGAACTGTCTCTCAGAAAGTAAACAACTTGTGATGCCTTGGGGTTCTTTTTGAAGTTGGAACAATGGAAGCAGCCTGGATATGGTAAGTTCTCTCATACCAGGCTTTCTAGTTGTGTTTAGTTTTAGCTTTAAGCAGAAGCTATTGCAGTCTTAAGAGAGTTGGGAACTTAAGTGAATATCTCTTGGCTACTCCTCTCTCTGAGTTTTCTCTTGATGTTTTTTCTTCCTAGATTGGAGAACTGCATGTGAGAACTGGTATCTGAATTTTCCTTTTGCCAAGGGGTATGGTAATGGGATGTTACTACAGTTAATTGGCAATAGTTACTATATCCATTATTCCATGCAATTTCCAACAGAACTAAGTTATTCTAAATTCCTATTTCTTTTGGTTGTTTGTGTTTTGCTCAGCGTCGAATAGTTGAGACTCTTCAAGTTTGCCTTTAAAATAAGAAAATGTTAGGATCGAGGCTACTTTCTTTTATCATTCTTGACTTTTTAAACTCTGCTCCCTTGCTAACCTGTATTTCTTTAACTCTATAACAACAGTTGAAGCATCTGTACCTAAGTACTTTATACCTAAGATGGCGCCAAGAGGCGACATCACAATCTTTTCACTGCAATCATTCAAGTGCACCTGGCATTCTATTCTATTCTACCTTCTTAAAACATTTTTGAGGGGGCCTGGTCTGGTCAATAGCATGAATCCTGAGCTTGAAGACCCAAAGATGAAATCCAGAGACCTCAACGCTGGTAGTCAGCCCCTGTTGGCGCTTGGCCATTATGACTCAGACTTGGCTCACCGATCTTACTGGGAAGGTTAATTATTGCTTATTTTTGGAAATATGTTGTAGTCATGTCTCACAAACTTGATTGAGTTTTCTGAGGAAGTAACAACGAGGATTGATGAGGGCAGAGCGGTGGACGTGATCTATATGGACTTCAGTAAGGCGTTTGTCAAGGTTCCCCATGGGAGACTGGCTAGCAAGGTTAGATCTCATGGAATACAGGGAGAACTAGCCATTTGAATACCGAACTGGCTCAAAGGTAGAAGACAGAGGGTGGTGGTGGAGGGTTGTTTTTCAGGCTGGAAGCCTGTGACCAGTGGAGTGCCACAAGGATTGGTGCTGGGCCCTCTACTTTTTGTCATCTACATAAATGATTTGGATGCGAGCATCAGAGGTACAGTTAGTAAGTTTGCAGATGACACCAAAATTGGAGGTGTCGTGGACAGCGAAGAGGGTTACCTCAGATTACAACAGGATCTGGACCAGATGGGCCAATGGGCTGAGAAGTCGCAGATGGAGTTTAATTCAGATAAATGCGAGGTGCTGCATTTTGGAAAAGCAAATCTTAGCAGGACTTATACACTTAATGGTAAGGTCCTAGGGAGTGTTGCTGAACAAAGGGACCTTGGAGTGCAGGTTTATAGCTCCTTGAAAGTGGAGTTGCAGGTAGCTAGGATAGTGAAGAAGGCATCTGGTATGCTTTCATTTATTGGTCAGAGTATTGACTACAGGAGTTGGGAGGTCATGTTGCGGCTGCACAGGACATTGGTTAGGCCACTGTTGGAATATTGCGTGCAATTCTAGTCTTCTTCCTATCGGAAGGATGTTGTGAAAGGGTTCAGAAAAGATTTACAAGGATGTTGCCAGGGTTGGAGGATTTGAGCTGCAGGGAGAGGTTGAACAGGCTAGGGTTGTTTTCCCTGGAGCTTCGGAGGCTGAGGGGTGACCTTATAGAGGTTTACAAAATTATGAGTGGCATGGATAGGATAAATAGACAAAGTCTTTTCCCTGGGGGAGTCCAGAATTAGAGGGCATAAGTTTAGGTGAGAGGGGAAAGATATAAAAGAGACCTAAGGGGCAACTTTTTCACACAGAGGGTGGTACGTGTATGGAATGAGCTGCCAGAGGATGTGGTGGAGGCTGGTACAATTGCAACATTTAAGAGGCATTTGGATGGGTATATGAATAAGAAGGGTTTGGAGGGATATGGGCCGGGTGCTGGTAGGTGGGACTACATTGGGTTGGGATATCTGGTCGGCATGGACATGTTAGACCGAAGGGTCTGTTTCCATGCTGTACACCTCTATGACTCTATAAGAGGAGATAGTCACTTGCATTTCGTCAAATAAAGATTGATTTTGATTGAATAAATTTGGTGTTTGTGAGATTGTGTTCACCAAATAAATTGAGTGGCAAAGCCTCAGTCAACACTTAAATAAGATGACCAACATTACGCACGGTATTCCAGATGTAGTCTCACCAGTAGCTGAAGCATAACACTCATACTGTTTTATTCAATTCCCTGATGATAAAATGTAACATTCTGTGAGCTTTCCTAATTTTTTATTGAAAATCTGATTGAAGAAGTTATAGTGGGATATTTGGAAAAGTTAAAGGTAACCAGACAGAGTCAAAATGGTTTTGTGAAAGGGAAATCATATTTAACCAACTAATTATGATCTTGGTGGAAGTAATGTGCTGTGAATAAAAGGGAATTAGTGGATTTATTGTACTGAAATTTCCAGAAGACATTTGGTAAAGTGTCACATCAAAGGCTGTTGTGGAAAATGGAAGCTGTTGGTGTAGTGGGCAGCATATTGACATGGTTGGAAGATTGGATTGCTAACTAGAGACAGAGTAGACGTAGCTGAGTCTCTTTCAGTTTACAAGATGTAACAAGTTGCATGTCACAGGGAACTGGTGCTGGGACCTCAGCACTCTTTAGATACTTGCATGATCTGTTTGCCAAATTTGCTAATGACACAAGGATAGATTAAAAAGTCAAGTTGTGAACAGTACATAAAGTTTCAAAAAGATAAGTGAGTGGGCAAAGGTCTGCCAAGTAGTATGTAATGTGGGAAAATGTGTAATTTTCCATTTTGGCAGGAAGAATAAAAAGACTGACCTAGATGGAGATAGAATTTAGATGCAGAGGGATATGAATGACTGCTGTACAAGTTATAGGAACAGCAGGTAATTAAGGAAGGAATGTTATTATTTATTACGAGTAAAACTGAACGTAAAAGTAGGGAGGTTATGATTCAGTTATGCATGTTGAGACCACATCCAGATTATGGTGTGCAGCATTGGCTACCTTATTTACGGAAGGATATAAGTACTTTGGAAGCAGTTTAGAGAAGGTTTACTTAACGAAAACCTAGATTGACAGGTTGTCTTATGAAGAAAGCGCACTGAGTTGTGAGCTTGACTGACAATCCAAATTTTGTTGTCAGCATCATTCTGCAAACATTCGAAATTATCCAGAAAATATTGTCCACTTGCAGAATCACACCTAATGTCACACAATAGTGTGGTGAGCTTTGCAAGCACATGCTCATTGATGCAGTCACTGCCTAGTTTGTTGCGAACAGCTGAATAGAGGTACCGTTTAATGTGAACTACCAGTCTTTATACGTATGGCCGACATACCTAACATCACACTGGTGCTGCATGTATTGGAAGTGAGATATATTATTACACAGGGCCTTGTATTTTATAGATTAAAAATAATATGTACATGCGCTGTGCTTGTACTTGGCAGTCAAAAATAAATGTTCACAACACTGTGCCTGTTTGAACTGAACAGCCACTCGCTTGTTCATTTATTAGGTTAATGCCCAGATCAGCAGAATCAACCTGCCTGGTTTAAAATTTAAACAAAAGTCAGGCTGTTAACTCTCAATCAGCTTTAATAGGTGTATTCTCCCTGGTAGTGCAACTACCAATCAGTGTCCACTTGCCAACTAATCAACGTGTTCCTCTCTTGCAGGGTAAACATAGGTTTTCCCTTTGAGTTTGTATTCTTAGAAAATGCCTCAATTAATACATAAAAAGCTTGAAGAAAACTTGTTTTTTTCCAGAAATAATATCTATTCATTATTAAAACAGAAATATGATATTAAAAATGCAATAATTTCAAATGGTATTTAATTGATAGACCCAAAACTGTAATTGATAGCATGCAGGCTTATGTTATCCAATATTTATTTGACATCTTTGTTGAGGTGGCCATTGAACACCACTTAGAAGAATGTCTGGAGAAATAAAGAGAATGGAACTAGAAGTAATTTTAATGTAGTCAGGGCACCTTAGTTGCAGCTCCTCTCCCATTTTGGAGTCTAGTATGGTCATGTAATCAGGGAAAGGAGATGTTCCTGCTGCTCCCATTCAGTGCTCTAAGTGTTCAAGCTCAATCTTCTATCTCTTCTGGACTTCTGGCGCTGATGTTCTTTTCCTACAACTAAGATTGTATTTTTAAATATAATCACTCTGAGTCCGATGAGCACAAAATGGTGTTAAAGTTTTCTTCAACTTACTGAGTGGAGGATTGAGGATAAAAGCTTGATGAACTAAGCATATTGGTAAAGAATCTCTCACTTCTCTCATTGAGTTATAATCACCCCTTTGAGCTGGTTACTTTATTGATGATGTGGACCCTGGACTGGAAGATTATCTTGGAGTCCTCTGAGGCAAAGAGCGAAGCTTGCTGGCTCTTCACCTCCTGGAGATCCTCTGTGACATTAACCGCTGTGGTCTGCGGCAGGATTGGGGTCTGTATGTTTTTCTGGAATTTAGACAGTTATCCCTGTCTTTCTCTCGTCTTCTGAATACCTTTTGAAGATAAAGAACCTCTTGATGTTCCTCATGACTGTTTCCAGCCAGTTCACTGGAGACTCAAAGCGGGGCCTCACAGTTCTCCAATGTGTGTAATCCCTTTTGAGTTCCTCAATGTTTTCTGGAGTCAACAGTTTCATGTTCAGCTTCCATGTTCCCTTGCTGTCCCATTGGTCAACCTGTAGGTGATAGTCAGGGAGATATGGTCAGAGAAGATCACTGGCTTGACATCAGCAGATCTGACCAAGAATGTGCAACACACAACGTGGAAATCTATCCTTGAGCAGACAGCTCCATCTGGCCGTGACCAGGTATATCTACGCTGCGCTGTGTCGACAAGAGTGCTGAAGACATTGTGCAGCTTGACAACATTAACCGTTTCATTCAGGAATCTGAACATGGCTTCCAGTTTGCTGTCAGCCCATCGGGATCATCCATTTGCAGCGATGATGCAGTTGAAGTCTCCAGCAGAATGACCGGCCTGGACATCACTAGCAGCAATGGGAGCTGCTGCAGGGCAGCCAACTGCTCACTCTTTTCCACTGGGGTGTGCATGTTAATTAGTCTCAGGAGTATTTCTGTCCATAACATCTGCTATGAGGAGGCAGCCCCCCCACCCCCACAAACTACCACCTCAACTTTGGAGTGGTGAAGTTACCTCCTCACAGCAGAATACCCAGGCTAGAGAAGCAGTTATCGTACTCCACTCCTCCCCGACCAAATCAAAGGCCCGTGGTCTCCAACCATTTCCTGTAGCTGCTGAGGTGTAGTATACCACACTGCTGCAGAAATAGGAGGTCCGCTTTGATATTGGCCAAGTAAGCCAACGTGGTAACACTTTGCTAAAATGTAGATTTGACACTTTGCATCTTAATACTGGCAATTTTAAAATTCATTTTGAGATTTTATAGAGTTACCCGTAGATCCAATGTTTGTTCACTCATGGTCTTGTCATTAGGGGAGTACTTGCCTCCCTGTGGTGTGGCCAAGCTATTGGATACTCTCTGAATGAGATAGTCATCCTGATCATTCCAAGGGGGGGATTGCCCTCATCTGGTGTCGTTGGGGTGTGATTAAAGCTGGGAAGGTCCAGTTCTGAGTCCGACAGAGAGACTGAATGCCCTGCTCCTGATTTGGAGTGTTGTTGCACCCTATTACCCTCAGCTGTGGTACGGTGGGTTTCCCTTAGTTCCTGATGACGTTTTCCTCCAAACTTTAGAGAGCATAGATTTAAGGTGAGGGGGGCAAGTGTTACAACATGAAGTAAACCCTCCTGCTTAATTTAAAACCAGCAACATAGAAAAGATTTATCCCATGCAGTAATTTGTAAAAATTGTGGCCAAGAATTATTTAAAGTAAAAATTAACAACTTTATTTCTTAAAGTATAACAGAGAATAATTAACTAACAGCTATGTACAAGTCCTTACTCAAACCTATCTTTTACCTTCCCTTCTATAATACTAGTCCGATAAAACTCCCAATTAAGATTTACAACACAACACTTCTTATCTCAAAATCAGGCAGTTTTTGGTTCTTCTATTTGCATCTTCCTGTGTCGTCTTCTTAGGAATTTCTGTGTAACAGATTACTGATCAAGAAAGGTACTTTTAAGAGAGCTATTTTTCAGCCATTCTTTTACATGGTGGGGCTTGGCAGTTCTCCTCTCAACTGTTCAATTTTCCCCAGTCCTCTACCCCTAAAGCATCAGGCTGTGTCATTGGCTTTTAAGATTGTGAGTATACTCAATTCAAATTGGATTAGAGTTTGGTATTTTTCGGGGTATAATTTAAACTGATTGGCCAAATTTGAATTTGTTTTTGTCTCCAGGCAATGAGCTAATCGAGTTGTTCAACCAAGTGTTACATTGTTACCTTATTGAGAACATTTGATGCTATGTCTGGTAGTTCTGCTGCTTTTAACTCTCGTAAAGTGCACCCACATCTTCCTAACAGAAGTTTTAAGGACCTGATGGGTAGCATTTTCACGCAGAGGGTGGTGTGCATATGGAATGAACTGCTAGAGGAAGTGGTGGAGGAGAGTACAATTATGACATTTAAAAAGCATCTGATTGGGTATATGATTAGAAAGGATTTACAGGGATATGGGCCCAATGCTGGCAAATGGGAGGAAGCCAGATTGCTATGTCTGGTGAGCATGGATGAGTTGGATCGAATGCTCTGTGTCTGTGCTGTAAGACTCTATCAATAATCCTCAGCGTAATTGCAGCAGTGTTACCGAGTTTGTGATGCAAAGTTGACTATTGTAGATAATTGGATGCATTCCGTTTCCTGAACAAGATTGGTGCAATGTGCTTTAACATTTGCCAGCTTTGCTTATAATATTTTGAAGTGTTATGGCTGTGATGGAAAATCTTAATGCAACTATGGCCAGTACCAGGCAAGTGTCCTGTTTATGTATTCACTTGGTTTGTGATTATGTTGGAAGCAAAGGGCACTTATTTCCACGTTGCTATCCTGTAGAATGGATCAGCATAAACATTTACTTCACAGGCAACAAGAAAAATTACAGCATATTGAATTTCAAAATAGTCCATTTTGCTTCTGGCTAGATATTATGTTTCTGCAGTGCAGGATTGTAAATGTTGATAATTTGAATAACTAAAAGCTTTTGTAATCCTGAAAGGATTTAAATGGTGAAGGCGAGCTCCAATGATGGCTCTATATGACCTCTGTCTTAAAAGTTATTATTTAGTCAGGAGCAAAATGGGGATTTTTCAAGCCTGTTTGAGACCTTGTTGAAATCCTAGCTGTGCACAGATGTTGAGGAGCTTGAACATGCTCCTGATTAATCCAGGGGTCATCTTTAGTTGCTCTGATTGAAAGTGGAAAAGACTCTAATCCATTTAAACACATTTTCCACGAAAACAAGAATTGATATGAAGAAACTTCGAGCACAGTGTGCCATGAAATTTAAAACAAAAATCTTTCTATAGTTTGTTATTTATCCTAATTATTACATTACCACAGTGGCGTATTTAATACAGAAAAATATATTAAAATAATTTATTCAGTTAAAGAATATGTACTTCACTGGCCTGAATAAAAAGTTGTATTGTATGGAACTGTGCATTAATCATTTCCATCTTTGGCAATTGCTTTATGATCACAGCATCTGCAAATATTGTCTTTCTTCAGCTGTTGAATGGCAATGTTTATGAACTTGCAGAATGTAAATGTTGATAGTTTGAACAGCTAAAAGCTTTTGTAATCCTAACAGGGATTTAAATGGTGAAGGTGAGCTCCAATGATGGCTCTGTGCAAACTCTATCTTAACAAGGGACTTTGAAGTGATGGTATGACCAGCCTTCCTAAATACACCATCAGCAGTTGTGGTAATCTCCTTTCTGCTAAATTTGTCAGCTGTTTTATTTTAAAAGAAATCCAGGGCGCATGTGAAGATTTTTTTCTGGTAAATTCTTGGCATTATATTAAGTAAATTATAACTTGATAGTTGTTGCTGAGGCTGTCAAACCACATCTGTTTGGATAGATGTCATGTACAGCACATGGGGAGATGAAACCTCGTGTGGTCCTTGGATAGACTGGAGTTGGAGGGCAGGGTAATAGGATCAGAATATAATTCAATCCTCCCCATTCAAGTTATTAGTTTTGTCTTGACTCATAATATATTAGAATTCCTATGTCTGTGTTCTCTCCAGCTTGCAACTTTTACTTCCTGTTGGCCTGTTTTTGATTTTAAAGCCAGGAAGTGTAAGCATATGGATAATTTATTGAGATACATACATATATGTGTGTGTCCATGTATATGTGAGCTTACGTATATGCAGCGTAGAAAAAGTCTTTCTGGCTCAGCATATCCATGTCAGTGCCATATGTATTTATGTATATTTACATCGGGAGGAAGTTTATGCATGTATATTTGAGTTTTATATATTCATTTCATTACCAGATGAGAAGCAGAATGCTATCAATCAAAGAAAATGTATCTCTTTTGATCTTACTACAAATGCCTGCGACTCAATGTATAACTGACATTGAAAAGTGCCATTATGCTGTTACCATGTAATTGTAAGGTAAATTGTGCAATTTCAAAACACAAATAGTCTTTATTGTTAAAGACAATATTCTTTTCAGTTTCCTGGTGGTAAGTATGAGCTTTCTCTTCTAGTAAGCTTTTCTGTGTTTCTCATCTTTATGATGCAATATTACCCATTTGAAAAGGTTATGGATGAATTCAGACAACTTGGTCTCAGAATTTACTGACACAGCTCTCTGAGCAGTAGTAAGTACTCTAAGATGGTTTTTAAAAAATTTGTTTATGGGATATGGGTGTCTCTGACCAGGCCAGCCCTTATTGTCCATTCCTATTTGGCCTGGAGATGCTGGTGACAAGCTGTTATTTTGAGCCACGGTAATTTTTAGGATATATGGGCACCCCCAGTGATGTTCAGAAGGGAATTTGAGGATTTGACGCAGTGAGAGTGAAGGAACAGCAATATAATTGTAAGTCAAGATGGTGTGTTACTTGGGGACCATGCAGTGGTGGTGATCCCATACATCTGCCTTTATTCTGCTTGGTTTCAGAGGCTGGTAGGTTTGCAAAGTGCTGTTGAAGGAATTTTGGTGAGTTACTGCAGTCAATTTTATAGGTTGTACACAATGCAGCCCACTCTGTGCCAGTGGTGAAGGGTGTGAATGTTGAACGTGATGGGTATATTGCCAAAAAGCAGGATGCTTTTTCCTGAACGATGTTAAGTTTCTTCAGTTGTGTTGGAGTTAAACCCATCCAAGAAAATGGAGTGAATTCAGTTGCATTCTTGACTTGTGCATTGGGGGGGCCACAAGGTGAATTACTCAGTGCAGAATTCCTAGCCTTTCACCTCCTCTTTCAGTGCAGTGTTAAAATGGAAAGGCATTCTGATCAATGGCAAGTGCCCAGGATGTTAATTGTGGGGGATTCAGTGATGGATAATATCATTGACCATCAAGGAACAATAGTTAGATTCTCTGCTATTGGAGATGGTCTTTGTGTGTGCAAATGTTACCTGCTGTTTTCAGTCCAAGCCTGTTTATTGCCCAAATCTTGCTGTGTCTGGACACAGACTGCTTAGTATCTGAGGTTGACTAACCTGCTTTGCATTTCCTGTACTTTCTGGTTTTGTTTTAATGTTTAATTTCTGATCATTCACAGCTGCCCCCTGAAATTGTGCATTTCAGATATTTCAGGACTACTCATGTGACCAAGTACTGTAGAAATGCATAAACACTCACCTTCATATGTTTTCTTAAACAGTACCATTCAGTATTTATTTTTCTCTTTTGGACAGCAATTCCATCAAGTTGGTGAATCTATTATCCATATTTATAAGCACATGGCTAACGGGAGCTGGCTTCATACATTTGGTAAGTACTCAATTTCACTGCCAACCATCATTTGTGTCAACAGCTTCTTCAAGAGGTCAATTGTCATCGTGTTAAAATGTTAATTAATATCTTAATAGCTTTTATGCTTGAATTTTTATATTGCAAAAACTGCATTCCAAATCCAGTCCAGTACTACAATCTGCATTAAGTAAATAACTGTTAATCTGCATTGTGTTGCCCAGATGTTTGCTTGGCACCTGATGCTACTAGTGTTTACCATTAACATTTCTTGATAGGCCCGAACCTGGTCAAGCAAAAGTCAACTTATTGTGCTGATAGAGATGGGTAGTTGCAAATGTTTATAAAGCAACAGTATTTTGGGACTGTAGTAATATCGTTAACAATTTCCAGCTGTTTTCTAAGCATTTGAAGTTTTGAGCAATGTTGAAGTTGGTATCTGAATGCACCTTTGTTTATTTTGTGGCATTAATGTCCATTTATTGAATATCGGAAGCCCAAGCATTGCTAGTATTAAGGTGGGTGTAAATGTTTGTATGATACCATTCACAATGAAGCATTGACAGAAATGATATTATCACCATATATCCATAGTCCATTACTGACTATTACTAAATCAAGGAACGAGAAGAGGCCAATCAGCCTAGGGAGTGTTTTGCACTAATTTTATTTGTCATGGCAGATCAATTATTTTGGTCTCGATTTTGCCAAGATCCTTAACTCTCTTTAAAATGCCTTCTTGACACATCCATCTCTCTTTAAAATGCCTCAGTTGACTTTGAATTGGAGATTTTACAGCGCAGTGACCCAGATCTCCCAACCCTTTGTGTTATTCTTTTCCTGGATTTCCTCTTAACTGGTCCAGATTCTGTCCCCTTGTTCTGGATATTTTATAAATCATTTTCCATCTATTCTTTGTGTTCCTTTAAACACATTAGTTCACATGTCAACTTCCATGATTCTGAGGAACAGGAATCAAACGCATCCATAAGACGTAGGAGTAGAGGTAGGCCATTTCATTGCTGATCTCAATCGTCATCTTCATTTTATTGTTTTTCCCTATATCCCTTGATTCCCTGACTGATTTAAAACTCTGTACATCTGAGCCTAGAATATGCTTAATGACCCAGCCTCTACAGCCCTCCCCAGTAAAGCATTCCAGTTTGACTACCTTCGAAGAGAGAGAGAAAAGTTCCTCCTTATTTCTGTTTTAAATGGGCAATCCTTTCCCCTGAGATTATGTCATTCAGTCCTAGACTGTAAGGGGAAGGGACCTCCCAACGTCTGCTATGTTAGGCCCCCTCAGAATCTTTTATGCTTCTTACGGTTTCCTCTCATTCTTCTAAACGTCTAAACACATGCCCAACATACTCAACCTCTCCTCATAAGCAAATTCCTTTTATTCCCAGAATCTCAACCTTGTGAGTCTTCTCTAAGCTGCCCCCAATGTCAATATATCATTTCTTCTATAAGGGGAGCAAAACTGTACACAGTATTCCAGGTATGGTCTGACTTTGTGCCCTGTATAATTTTAAGTTTTGTTTTTATATTCCCTTTGGAACAAAGGCTAGTTGGCCATTAATTTGTCTTTCCTATTATCCACTGAATTTGGATTTTAGCTTTGTGTGATTCATGCATGAGGACTGCTGAATCTCTCTCTCCTGCAATCTTTCCCCATTTACAAAATATTCAGCTCATCTATCTGTTCTTCCAAAGTGCATGACTTGACATTTTTACACATTATACTCCATCTGCCAAGTCTTTTTCCCATTCGCTCAACCTGTCTAAATGCCTCTGTACACTCTGTGGCATCTTCACCAATTGCCTTTCCGCCAATTTTTCTGTCATCCACAAATTTGGCTATCGTGTATTCACTGTCATCATCCAAGCAATTAATACATTTCGTACATAGTTGTGCCCCCAGGACTGATCCCTGTGGCACTTTACTAACTACAGGTTGCCGTCCTGAAAATGTCCCCCTTTACCCCAACCATCTGTCTTTGATTAGTTAGCCAATCCTCTATCCATGCTAACATACTACTTCCAGCATCATGGACTCTTCTGTTATTAAGTAGCCAAATGTGTGGTAGCTTATCAAACACCTTCTGAAAAAAATCCAAAGCTTTTACATCCACTGCTTCCCCTTTATCTATCCTGATTGTTACTTCTTCAAAAAATTCTAGTAAACTTGAATTCCAGTAAACTCATAATTGCCCTATTTTTCCTAATAGCAGATGTTAAGTTAATTGGCCAATAGTTACTTGTTTTCATTGCCTTCATTTTTAAATGAAGATGTTAAATTTGGCAGTTTTCCATTTCTCTGAGATATTTCCATAATCTAGAAGATTATTACTGCCACTGCAGCCACTATCTCTGTTGCTACATTCTTTAATATACTAGGATGTATCCCATCACACAAGAGGACGGACTAGCCTTTATCCCCATTGGTTTCCCAAGCAATTTTTCTCTCATGATAGTTATATTGTTTCCTCACCACTTTTTGCCCCAGGTTATATAACAACTTTACAATGCTATTAGTGTCTTCTATTGTGAAGACTGATACAAAATATTTATTCAATTCCTCTGCTATTTCCTAGTTCCCCAATGTTATTTCCCCAACCTCTCTCGGAGTCCTTTGTGCACTTTCTTTCTCTTTTTTCTTTAAATTTAAAGAAGCTCTTGCTGTCTGTCTTGATATTACTTGCAAGTTTGTTCTCAAAGTTTATCTTTAGCTTTTGTGTGTTTTTTTGTTGGCTTTTGAAGCTTCCCAATTCTCTGGTTTATCACTAATCTTTGCCGCATTGAAGCTGTTTATAACTTTCCTGGTTATCCATGGTTGACTTTTCCCCTTCCTAGAATCCCAGGTCCTCCTTAGCACAGTTGTTTTTGATCTAGATTCCTCCCTCTCAAATTGAATGCTAAATTCTATCATGTTATGGTCACTGTTTCCTGGGGAATCTTTTATACTGACATAATTTATTAAACCTGCCTCATTACACGTCACCAGATCCAAAATAGCCTGATTCCTAGCTGGATGCACATGTATTGTTTTATGAAACTGTCCTGAATTCACTCTGAATTCTTCTCATGACTACCTCAGCCAATCTGACTATCTCTATCTACATGAAGATTAAAGCATCATTAAAAGCAATCCACGTTCAAATGCAACAAGTCATAGATTATATCTCCCACCACACAAATGTCAGGCCATGATCATGTCCAATAAGAGGCAATCTAGCACCGCCCCTTGATGTTCAATGGCATTGCTGTCACTGAATCCCCATTATTAACATCCTGGGTGTTACCAGAAACCAAGAGCAGAACTGGACATGCCAGACACATGCAGTGGCTACAGGTGCAGGTCAGAGGCTAGGAATACTGTAGCAAGTAACTCATCTCCTAACTCCCCAATGTCTGTCTGTCATCTACAAGGCACAAGTCAACATTGTCATGGAATGCTCCCCACTTGGCTGGTTGAGTTCTTAGTACCATTTACGACAAAATATCCTGCTTGATTGGCACCATATCCACAAAAATTCAGTCACTCCACCACCAGCACTCAACAGCAGTAGTGCGTAGTACTCACAAGATGCACTGTAGAAATTCACCAAAGATTCTTAGACAGCAACTTTCACTTAGGTAACCACTTCCATCTAGAAGGACAAGGGAAATGACCCCTTTACACGAACTGCAGGTTCCTCTCCATTATGTATCCATTATGATTATGTATTCCCCATCATTATCTTGCAATTTCTTCACTGTCTCCAAGTCAATATCCTGAATTCCCCCTCTAACAGCATTGTGGGTCTGCCTATAAACATGGGTTGTAGTGGTTCAAGAAGGCAGCTCACTACCAGACTTGATCACCAATAAATGCCAACACAGTCGGTGATCCCACGTCTCTCTTTGAATTAAAAACAGGTGATTGCCTTTGTTACATGGCCTTGCTACCTCCTGATTCATTCACTGTTCCAACATATAGCTACTGTTAGGAGCCAAGGCATTATTCCTATCTGTGCCTCCTTCCCCTTTCTATTTCTTATGGTCACCTATCTTGCCAACCTGAAAAAAAATTATGTCTGTTCTCTACTTCCTGTTAGGCAGCCAAGCTTCTATCCATGCCAATATGCTATATCCTGCACCATGAGCTTTAATTCTCTGCATTAACCTTTGATATGACATCTTCATAAAATGCCTTCCTAAAATCTAAATACAGTAAATTGGCTGGCTTTCCTTTAATCATAGTTGAAATGGTATCCTCTGTAGTGAAGAATACTGCAATTTACCTATTCAATTCATCTGCCATTTCCTTATTTTCCAATCTCACTTTTTATAGGAAACTAATGCTCTTTTTTTTTCTTCCTTTAAATATTTATAGAAACTCTTATCTGTTTTTACATTCCTGGCTAGCCCTTTCTTTCTAAGTAGCCCTGTTTATTAACCTTTTGTTAATTCTTTGTTTTTTATATTTTGTCCAATCTTGTGATATGCCATTTTTCTTTGCATGATTTATATGATTTTTCTTTAGTTTTCCCGTTGCTAGTTGACCATAGATGATGGGTCTGTGCCTTTGAAATTTTTTTTAACTTGTTGGATTATATCTATTTAGTCATGTTCTTGTCAGATCAAACTAAGTCTGTCCAAATTCGCCTCAAAGTATTTTACATTTCTCACGGCACACATTCCTCCATAGCTTTATATCAACTGCAAATTTGGAAATAGTACATTTGGTTGCCACGTCCAAATTTTTCATATATAGCGCACAATTGGGCCCACGTACTGATCCTCTGGTACTCTCCATAGTCTGCCAGCGGAAGTATGACCCATTCATTCCTATCTGTTAGCCATTTCTTAACCCATGGCAGCACATTATCTTGTATACTGTGTGCTTTAATTTAGCTAATCCATCTCTGTAGGTGAACTTTTTAAAAAAGCCTCCTGAAAATCCAAATTAACTACACAAACACATTCACATACATTAAACACTATTTTCCATCTACAAATCCACGCTGTGCTCAATAAGATCAGTATTACACAAGTGTCCATTTATCTTTTTCTTTATTTTACCTCATATCACTGTAAGACTGGTGAGTTTGTAGAATTCTAGTCATACAGAACGGAAACGGACCCTTTGATCCGGTCAGTCCATGCTGACCTTAATTCCGTACTAAATTAGTCCCGCCTGCCTCTGCTTGTCCCACATCATTCCAAACATTTCTTACTCATGTACTTATCTAAATGTATTTTAAACATTGTAACTGTACCCACATCTGCCATTTCCTTCAGAAGTTCATTACACACATGAACCATACTCTGTGTAAAAAGAAAATTTGCCCCTCATGTCTTTTTTAAATCTTTCTCCTCTCACTATAAAAATATGACCCCTAGATTTAAAATATCCCTCCCTAGGGATGTAGCACCTGCCATTGACCTTATCTATACTCTTCATGATTTTATAAACCTCTATAAGGACACCTATCAACCTCCTATGCTCCAGTGAAAAATGTCCCAGCCTCACCTTATTACTCAAAGCCTCCATTCCTGGTGACATCCACGTAAATCTCTCCTGAATCTTCTCCAACTTCATAAAATCCTTCCTATAACAGGACAACCAGAACTGGACACAGTACTCCAGAAGAGACCTCACTAACATCTTGTTCGAACTGTAGTTCCCTGTTGTTCCTTTCTTAAACAGTGGAGTGATATTTGCCCCCTTCTAATCTGCAGGAATTATTCCAGAATTAATTTGGAAGATGATCACCAATGCATCAACTATATCAACTGCAAATTTGGAAATAGTACATTTGGTTGCCACGTCCACGGTGGCACAGTGGTTAGCACTGCTGCCTCACAACGCCAGAGACCCGGGTTCAATTCCCGCCTCAGGCGACTGACTGTGTGGAGTTTGCACATTCTCTCCGTGTCTGCGTGGGTTTCCTCCGTGTGCTCCGGTTTCCTCCCACAGTCCAAAGATGTGCAGGTCAGGTGAATTGGCCATGCTAAATTGCCCGTAGTGTTAGGTAAGGGGTAAATGTAGGGGTATGGGTGGGTTGCGCTTCGGCGGGTCGGTGTGGACTTGTTGGGCCGAAGGGCCTGTTTCCACACTGTAAGTAATCTAATCTAATCTTTATAGCCACTTGCTTCAACACTCTGGGGTGTAGACTTCTGAACTTTCAGCCCTATTAATTTCTCCAGTACAATCTTCTACTAATTTTCTTCAACTTCTTATTCTTCCTAGTCACTTGGATTTCTAATTCTGGGAGATGTATTTTATCTTCCTCAGTAAAACAGACAGAAAATATCCTTTAGGTTTTCTGCCATTTCTCTGTTCCCCTTTATGATTTCTCCTGACTCTGTTTTTAGTGGGCAGACATTTGTGTTATCCAAATGTTTCCTTTTTACATACCTATACAGCTGTTACAATCTATTTTCATTTTCTGCTAGATTGTACTTGTATTCTCTTCTTTCTTTCCTCATCAGTTTCTTGACACTCCTTTACTGTATTCTAAAAAAGTTCTCAACCTTCAGATTTATTACTGTTTTGGTCACTTTATAATTCTTTTCATTTACCTTATACTATTATTAACTTCTTTTGGCAGCTATGGTTGAGGGTTCGTTCTTGAGTTTAGCACCTTGAAGGACTGTAAGACATGTAATAATTCTTTAAAGGTAAAACAATGACTGCAGATGCTGGAAACCAGATTCTGGATTAGTGGTGCTGGAAGAGCACAGCACTTCAGGCAGCATCCAAGGAGCAGTAAAATCGACATTTCGGGCAAAAGCCCTTCATCAGGAATACAGGCAGAGAGCCTGAAGGGTGGAGAGATAAATGAGAGGAGGGTGGGGGAGGGGAGAAAGTAGCATAGAGTACAATAGGTGAGTGGGGGAAGGGGATGAAGGTGATATGTCAGGCAGGGGAGGGTGGAGTGGAAGGTGGAAAAGAAGATAGGCAGGTAGGACAAATCATGGGGACAGTGCTGAGCTGGAAGTTTGGAACTAGGGTGAGGTGGGGAAGGGGAAATGAGAAAACTGTTGAAGTCCACATTGATCCCCTGGGGTTGAAGTGTTCCCAGGCGGAAGATGAGGCGTTCTTCCTCCAGGCGTCTGGTGATGAGGGAGCAGCGATGAAGGAGGCCCAGGACCTCCATGTCCTCAGTAGAGTGGGAGGGGGTGTTAAAATATTGGGTCACAGGGCGGTGTGGTTGATTGGTGCGGGTGTCCCGGAACTGTTCCCTAAAGCGCTGTGCTAAGAGGCGTCCAGTCTCCCCAATGTAGAGGAGACCGCATCGGGAGCAACAGATTCAATAAATGATATTGGTGGATGTGCAGGTAAAACATTGATGAATGTGGAAGGCTCCTCTAGGGCCTTGGATGGAGGTGAGGGAGGAGGTGTGGTTGCAGGTTTTGCAATTGCAGTGGCAGGGGAAGGTGCCAGGATTGGAGGGTGGGTTGTAGAGGGGCATGGACCTGACCAGGTAGTCACGGAGGGAACGGTCTTTGTGGAATTCTTTAAAGACTAGCCATCGCCTATGTACAGTCATGCCTTTTCGTGGATTTGCTCAATCCAGCTCAGCTAACTTGAACATCAAGCTTTCATAATTACCCTTATTCAAATTCTAACACCCTTGCCTCATATCATATCAGTGTCACACATCTGTAAAGCTTCTTTTAAAAGAAGACTCTTTCTTAGCTCTTTTTCATGCATCATATGAAATTCATAATAGTCTATCCTCTAGTTGGTTCTTCAAGATACTCCAGAAAGTTGTCTTCTATAGTATTTGTAATCATTTGGTCTACATGCAGATTGAAGTCACCCATGCTGGCTCTGTTGCCCATCCTACATGCTTCTCTTATTTCCTGATTTATACTATGCCTCACACTACCACCACTGATAGGAAGTTTATAAGCAATGTCTGCTTTCCCCGAGCTGTTTCTTAAGTTTCATCCAAACAAATTCCACACATTGTTCTCCTGATCAGAGATTCACCCTTACTAATGTACTGATCCCATGACTTTATCAGTACAACTCCACCTCCTTTCCTCCTTGCCTGTCCTTCCGAAATATTGATTATCTTTGGAAGTTCAGTCCTCAGTCCTGGACATCATACAGTTATGTTTCTGAAACGCCAATTAGATCATAACTAATTACAACTACTTGTGCCTTTAGATTCTCTATTTTGTTGAGAGTGCTGCATGCATTCCCGCAAAGTTCCCTTAACTTTGTCTTTTTGACTCATTTCGCATTTGAGGCATACTCGATGCTTGACTTTGGTTCTCTCGTCATCTAATGTTCTTTGCAGCATTCCTATTTGCTGTTACCAGCTTAGCTCCCTTCCAGTTTGTGTTTCCCTTCAGATTCTCGGCTTTCTGACAAACTATTTTAAACTAACCCCAGTTGCACTAGCAAGTCTCCCTGCAAGGATGTTAGTCCCAGACCTAGTAAGATATAACCCATCCCGATTGTGCAGGTCCTGGTGTCAATGTCTCAGAAATCTGGTATCTTCCCTCCTAAACCAGTTCTCCAACCATGTGTTCAATCAGAAACACCAGTCAGACCCCCTGACTGTGAACGTCCCTTCATGGTATTGCCCTTTCGTTTATCTCCAACCTCCTCACCACCCCCTCACACCTCCACCCCTTCACACCCCCATTGAACAGTGCACTTCAGCATAATCTACAAGGAAAATGTAAATAATGAGGAGCCTTAAAAGATCGGAAAAGACCACAGGAACGTCATACAAAGTGCTGGACTTATGCCAGTGTCATGTTGTGCACCCATGCATCCAAAGTAACTTTTATATTCTGTAGCTCTTCTTTTCCTATCACTACATCTTGGTGTCACAACTAAACTTGAGGAGGATTACTGACTGCCTTGCCTCAGATAAATTTGGTGGGTGACCTCTTTGTCTGGTGCCTAGATACCACTGTTTGTAGGGGTCACCTCCTTGGCCAGACCTGATGGACGGATCTGCGTCTTTGGAAGATAAAGGTAGGTGGTGCAGCAGGGCACCTCTGCAGTGTCTTGAGATGATAATCCCTTGGTACCTCGCTGTTGTTCCTCCTCCCTGTCTGTGTGCAATGGGCAAGTCTCAACTTTTGATGGGGATGGGGTTTCTGGAGGGAGGGTTCACGAAGGTTCTCACACATGTTCAGCTGATAGTGATTGTTCTGTATGACCTCGCTGTCCAAGACAGCCACCAGCCATTCTATGGGGGCTGCCATGCATTCACATAGTGGAGCCATAACATCAGATAGAATGTGGACAGTCTCCCCGGCCCTTTACTTCAGTCTGCGAGTGGTCTCTGGCACCTCTGCCAGACATTCTTCTGCCTAGGTATCTGTGCCACCTCATTACTAATAAAGTATAGAAGTTCATTAGCTGTACTAGGCTTAGTGAGGGTTTGTTTTAGTGAGACCAGTTTTCAGAAAGTGAGAGTCGTCCCAGCAAGGTGAATGTTTCCACTATTGGAGAAGTAGAGACACATTAAGAGACATTAGCATGGAGAGATGAGCACTATGCTTGCATTAATAGAGACAGATAGAGATGTCAGTGTCCAGAGCTATGATTGTCTACATGTGTCATTGTTAAGAATGTCAAATCGGGTTTGTTAGGATTTAAAGCATCTTGCGACAGTACTCTGCAGTGACAATCTTATAATGCTGCTCACACATATAGGGGCATGAAGCATTGAGTGAACAGTGGTGGAGTGCAACCAATTGCTCATCCCTTTTTCAGTGCTGGAGACAGATTGGCTTAGGCCACCCAAGGACGCTGACTACCACGGCTAGCTTTGTCCAGGCTGCCTTTGTCAGTCAAGATGGCCTTTTCTAGCCATTCATGCAGAGAGACACTTCCTTTCTCTCCTGGACAGCCTTTGAGGATCTTGAGGGAGACAACACTAAAACACAGTGGCACAGTTTGCCTGGTCTGTTACATCTCCAGTGTTGGTTGATGATCTTACATACCATTTGAGAACTGAGTTATGCTTCTGGGTTGCAGAGAATGAAATGTTGTTTGGTACCTTTTAAATATGGCACCCAGAAATTGGAGCCTGGAGACCTTGGCGATGGCAGAATTTCTTGTCTGCCTATAAAATGTGACGGCTTACCCATGTATGCAAATGCAAAGAGCTGCAAAGAGTGTAATTACTGGAGAAAACCCAATCTGACCTGAAACAGAAGTACCTTCGCTTTCAGGCCTGCCTCTACCTTCAAGCAAGATTATGTCCAAAGAATACTACATTCAGTCTGTTCAGTACACCTGATGAGATCATATCTGACATTGAACTACAACATACAGGCAATCCTAGGCCGGTGCTGGTGCAGTGATAGTGTCCCTACCTTCCTCTGTGGCAGGATGTCCAGGTTCAAGTTCCACCTGGACCAGAGATATGTCATTGCATTATCCGAACAGGCTTCTTAAAAATTCCTCCAACATACCTTTTTCAGAAAAGGTCTGTCAAATGGGATGTAAACCACATCTACAATTCAAGATCTAACGGTCAAATAGATTACGTTGTTAAAGCACTTATCATAGAATGCAGGGTGAGAAAACAGCACCTTCATATAGCTATGCTACACCAGTAAATATGGGCATATTGTCACAAGCAGTGATCTTGGAAGACAAGTTAGGACAACGCTTCCAACCCATCATCTGTTCAAATTTTCAGAAATGCAAAACTAACTTCACAAAAAAACAGGGAGAATGAAACTTGTTCATGACGAACATGTGTGAAAATGCCTAATCTGTACAAAGACAAGAGGTAAATGCCATGCATCCTAGCCAGGGAATCTGGTAATCTGCAGAAGTATCCAAAGAGTATAGTGAGCCTAGATTCTACAAAGTCACAAGATCAAATGGAGCAACATTGAGGAGAAACAGAAGGCAACTCAAGGGACTGTACTGTACTTCAACAGTCATAGAAAACAGACAAAGATAAACTCAGATAATGGTGTGGAAAATCATCATGACAACAACCAACACTCTAACCATACACAAGAGACCAATACAGAAATAAATTGAGAACAGGTAAATGTAGAGTCTGAATCTCTAGAAGGTTATGCCATCATGAGATCTGGAAAGATTGTCAAACCGTATGTGAATTATGCAGACTCTTAGACTATTAATCTCATAATGTTTTAGAAGTTGTTCCTATTAAATATTTTTGGAACAACCTAATGTACACTTTCCCTCTTAGTGTGTGGAATTTTATCTTGTGGGAAGGGGGGAATGTTGTTGAACTGCCTTAAGAGCTCAGTATACTCCAAGCAGCAGCACAGGAAGCTAAGGATGGGTTACTGAGTTACTCTGTTGCTGCAAATTATCAATTTATCTGCTAAGTAAATTTGTTTGAGATTTCAAGTAAATTGAAATTGTGCTCTTACCAATCCAGTACAAGAGTAGTAATTCTCTGTTAAGGAAACTGCATAACTACAGCTAACCAATCTTGGATGGTCATCAAAAAATTAGGTACAGGATTCAGAAGCAATTTCTTTACCAAAAGCAGTGAGATTATGGAATTCGCTATCACAGTGAGTGATTAAAGTGAATCATTTTAATGAATTTAAGGCATGTTAAACTAACATAAGAGGTGGAAGGAAATATGGATGCTATGAAGATTTAGATGCAGAAAAATAGACAGAGACTTGGGTAGAGCATATACAGTTCTTTGGAATGTTTGGACTGAATGACCTATTACTGTGCAATATCTCCTATGTGAGGAGTAACGGGGAGACAGTAGGTGAAGGGATATTTTCATTTCAGGCTTATTGGTCCATCTTCTTGCTTTGAATTCAGCATTTACATATGTGTAGCCAACCTTAAGTCGTAATTGAACATAATGTATTCTTTTGGAGCTTAGACAGTCCAGTGAACTCAAATAAACATAACAGAAGTCATTTGTTCTGTTTGCATAGTTTAAAACCAAGTAAATCACATTCTGAACTGCTGTATGATGTAAATGTGCTATTGTTGACAGTAGGTGGTGCTGTAGCTATATCGCTGCACACTCACTGCTTAGTGCCTGTTCTTCCGCTTCAGATTTTTAACTATTTTTTCTTCTAACTGTTCATAGGTGGAAAACTCAGGGGATCCTTGGGAAAACTTCCAAAATTCCCAACCACTTACTTATTGGGAATGCGTCTACTTACTTATGGTCACAATGTCCACAGTTGGCTATGGAGATGTTTATGCAAGGACAACCCTTGGTCGTCTTTTTATGGTCTTCTTCATCCTTGGTGGCTTGGTAAAATATCCCTCCTACTTTTTTGTGATTAATCTGAGGTCGTAGCAACCTGCTTCAAATGGAAAAATAAAGGTCCTCTGTGCATTCCAAATTTCAATTCCCAATTCCCCTCACCTATTCTTTAACAGTACAAATGCTTCAAAATGCTGCAAATCTCAACTCCATGAAATGATTTGGAGAATTTGTAAACAGTTGCTCTCATTTTGTTTAATAAGCTTTTTAGATTGTCCCATTGTGCTTTAATATCTTTTTCCAGAATTATGCATGATGTCCAAAAATCTCTCACTGGGCGCATCCAGCCCAGAGGCTGTGCTCCATGTTGCATTGTCAGCTTCTATAAAGGTCACTTACACAATTTACAAACTTGTTGACAGATGTCTGGCCTGATGGAAGAGTCAGTTAATTACAGGTCAATCTAGTCATTGTTTATTGCGAAGACTGGCGATCCATTACACAGACTGGTCCGGCTCCTTAGTTTCAACCATGCAAATAAATATTGAATGCACTTTTCATATATATGAAAATAGCAAACATTTAATATCATCTTTTTAATGTTCAGTTCAACACCACACGGTCTGTGAAGCTGTAATATCATGTCTATATAAACAAGAAGAATGTTCACAAACGATTTACCATTTTTTGTTGTTTTGTCAAATGTTATGATACTATAACAAGCATAGTTTAGAGGAATTACAGTTATGCAATTGAGCTCAGAATTTAAAAGTTTGCTATCTCTGATCATCAAAATGGCAATGAGTGTTAGTCCTGAAAGCTTGAGCACTCATTGTGTGCGTCAAGCAGCTGTTGACTTAAGAGTCGACATGGGCCAATGTGTCTGATGTTTGTTCCTTATCTCAAATGTAGGAGTGGCTAGGCATTGTTATCTGTTGAGAGCAGATGATCAGCTCTTTGTCACATTTTGAAATGAGGGGGCGTCAATGATGATCTACAGGAACAGCTTGTAAAGGAATAAAAACTGAGATCTGTCTTAATTCATTGGGAAAAGACTTATTTATTAAAGAAGACAGCCTATTACATTCAGACTACCTCTGCCATTACAGTGTTATTTTATAAAGCTCCAGCTGCAAAATCCCAATGAACTCATGAGCTTAGTTTATAGTATTACGTTTCTCTACAATCTCCTAGAATAATCAGGAACAGGTTAAATATATTAGAAAAAAGCAGTTTAATTCAAAATGCCCATTTGGAGGAAATCACAGAATATGTAGATGATCTATTGGATTTATTTATTTATTGGATTTTCAGAAGGCATTTGGTAAGGTGAAATAACATCAGTCATGGAAATCCTGCCATCCATTAATAAGAGTTCCTCTCACAGTTTGCTCTGATACAGTTCAGTGTATAAAAAAATGTAGACACAGACAGAGAAGCATATGTGGGGCTGGGTGGGTGATGGGGAAAGCAAAGAGTAGGGCTAAATAGATACGCCATACACTTAAATGATGTGTATACTACAATGCCGTAATGTTTTGTCAAACAATTAACAAGATGATTTTGGCTAGATGCTGGAAAGGGTTGACATTGATATCGGATAATGATATCAGTTGTGATCATGGCGAACTGAGAGGAACACAGAGGATTATGTGATGATAAACGTAAGAAACTGTAGATGCTGCAAATCTGAAAGATAAACAGGAAGTGCTAGAAATTATTTACAGGTCTGGCAGCATCTGTGGAGAGACAACCAGAGTTAACATTTCAAATTGAATGTGATTGTCCTTCAGGACAATACAGAATTAGAGGGTAACATAGGTCAATGGATAGGGCAGACTGACAGATGAAGCAGTTCAGTGTAAAGAGAAAGGAAGTATATTTTAGCAGAAGTATTTGTGAAAGAAAGTACACCTTAATTCTAACACCCTAAACTAAGGGTATAGCTATTTAAATACAATACAATGAATTAAAAATGTCTGGAACAATTGGATTTAGTGACTTAGTAAGTTAACCTGAGAAATGGGTAGCATTCAGTTTTAGGCTGATGCCACTTGGGAATTGGATTGAGCCAATTTTACGCAATAATTGTTAATATTTGTGACACTCAATTCGGTGAAACTTTTAAACAACGCCATACAGAAACACCATCACAGATTACTATGGGTTTCCACTTGCAAATTTTAGTGCCTTCAATCTAACTTTCTTAGATTTTGTTTTTTATGGAATAAGGTGCTGACCATATTATCCTGGATTAGTCTGATAGAAAGAACAGAATGGGACACAATGGAAGCAGTGTGCCTATATATTCCTCTTGTAGAGACATTAAAAAAAAGGATTCAGCCCACCAAATGTAAATAGTCCAGAAAACAGAACCTAATCAACGTATGAATGTTTATCCAGAAGAAACCTGTAACTCACCTGTCTGTCTTTCACAGCATATGTTATCAGGCAGTGAGTTTTATTTTTGTGAATTCACCATTGAGATCCTCCTCTATTGATAATGGTGTGCATTTCCCACGAATAGCTCCATTTCACTGTGAACCAGATGTTGGGATCCCAGTATTGTGGTGGTAAATACAATCTGTACACATCAGTTGCTTCACATTTGAACTATATTTTTTTCCTGATTCTGCATCAGAATATGAGATTGCTTAATTTCCACCATCTCACTGCGCTCCCAGTGCACAGAACATGAGGAGTTTGGAGTGCAGTGGGGTCAAAGAATAGGTTATCTGTGGGTAACAGCCCTTAAAGGAGCATCGTTCACCCAATACTGCTGCTTGCAAGAAGGTGAAATGGCTGGAATAAGTCAATAAATAAGAATAGAAACTTGAAGGTCTGTCTGGGAAAACTGATTTTGAAGCTGAGAGACTTCTTGCAAAAGTAGTGCCAAACCAACCCAGATGAAGTTTGCTGAAAGCATCAGCACTGTCTCAGCTCTGGTCAGATCCTGGGATCCAGGTGAGGAAGATGTTTAAGAGTAAATATCTTTACACTGAGCTGAATTTTCTAAACTTTCCCCACACCATGTCTGAACTGCATTTTGCTTGATGCTTGGTAAAATATCCTCCCAGTTTTTCTGCTCTGTGTCCCATTAAATCTGGAAGCTACTGCCAACAGCAGATACATGTGTAATTGATGTTCAGGTACTGACATGATTGGATTATTGACCTGGCCACTTGGATGACATACGTTTCTTTGATTTCTCATTCCAACATGGCATGGTGGCTCAGTGGTTAGCACTGCTGCCTCACAGCACCAGCCTTGGGCGCCTGTCTGTGTGGAGTTTGCACATTCTCCCCGTGTTTTGCATGGGGATTTCCTCCGGGTGCTCAGGTTTCCTCCCAAAGATGTGCAAGACAGGTGAATTGGCCATTCTAAATTGCCCATAGTGTTAGGTGCATTAGTCAGTGGGAAATGGGTCTGGGTGGGTTACTCTTCGGAGGGTCGGTGTGGACTTATTGGACCAAAGGGCCTGTTTCCACACTGTAGGGAATCTAATCTAAACATATCTCTTTTCTGTTTACTTGCAGGGGAAGGCTGCACATAAAAACAGTACAGATCAATCCACTCTTTGGGTGTTCATTTTATAAAGTTGTAGAAGGGGCCACTTCACCAGTAATTCGGCACACATGAGGAGAAACGTGTGGAAATAGTAACTGAGGAGGTGTGCAAGTAATTGATCTGAGAGAAAGCTGGAAGTCATGAAGTTGACTTGCCAATACATTACATGAAGTTATTTGAGTGCACTAAGCTGTCTTCTAGGTTTGGGGACATCTGTAATATGACTGCCTCACCTGCCTGACTATGCTGACTCACCCACAAGAATATGTGGAGACACCTTCGTGTCCTTGATCTGCTTTAACATAATCTGACCTCAGCTAGAGGGCCGAATTTCTGTCTCTGTGCCAAATAAGAGGGTGCACGGGTCAAAATCCTAAAAATGATTCACTGTGACGTATGTCTTCTCCCTCCTAGTTCCACTGCCACCCCACTCCCTAATCAATCCCTCCAATTCCCTGACCCCTCACGTACAAAAAGCGGTTTCCAGACCAGAAAATTTTCACAACTCCTATTTCCTGTACCATAAGCAAGAATTCAACCTCCATTTATAGGAAACTCTGCCATTAAATTTTGTAAAACCCTGGATCTTATGCTAGGAGAAAGTGAGGACTGCAGATACTGGAGATCAGAGTCGAGAGTATGGTGCTGAAAAAGAACAGCAGGTCAGGCAGCATCTGAGTAGCAGGAGAATCGACGTTTCGGACAAACGTCCGTCATCAGGAATGTCCTGATGAAGGGCTTATGCCCGAAACGTCGATGCTCCTGCTTCTTGGATGTTGCCTCACCTGCTGTGCTTTTCCAGCGCCACACTCTCGACCTTGGATCTTGTGCTGCCTTGGCAAACAAGTTGATTAATTTGTCTCCTAACACTGAGAGAGTTGTGGTTGATGTGTAAGGCAGTTGTGGAAAAATGTAGTGAGGTCATGGATTTCACTGATGTAAAGTTTAGGATAGTGGTGAGAAATTTGGTTTTTTAGCTGGGTACTGCAAGATCTATTGAGGAAGTTGCACATCGATGGCACAGTAACTTAACTCAGAATGCAGCTTGTTTGAATCTTGGGGCAGCTGCTGAATGTTTCTTATCGGACTGTAGGTAAGGCATCCTGCCACTTGTTATTGCTCACTCCTTTCTGAATTGGTTCTGTGGCAATGCTGCTATGTAAAGACTTGTACAAAGGACTGCAGAATGTTGTAATGATGATTGTTTTCCTACCTATACTGTAAGATTCCCTACCACCACCACCTTACCCCTTTACTTGATCAATATTAGCATCCTGACAATCTGTTTCATCAAGTTATCGGATCTCAGCAACCCATGTCCAAGGATGTCTCAGTGGGATCATGGCCATTATAGGTAAAGCTAGTCTAACTAGGCCTCCCTGTAGTTATCCATTTATCATTGCAGGACCTTGAAGTAAGGCTGCTTTCTCATTAGAGAGAGAGAGTAATGAATGGTGGTGGTTTAACCTGAGGGTCACTACACCTCAGGATAGCGTTGAGAAGGAGAATCCTTCATGGTAATCTCAGCCAGTGCAGGAATTAAACCATGCTGTTGATGTTACTCTGCATTACAGACCAGCTAACTGACCACTCCCTCCTCCCAAAATTTAGTGTTAATGTAGATTTCTCTAAAGCAAAGGTGAATGGGAGAGTGTCTAATCCCTCAAATATAGAGCAGCTACATGGACACAAATTCCAACCCTTTCCTGTTCAAAATTAAATGACATTAAAAGCAAAGTATTGTCATGCATACACCACCAATAAAACCTAATACTGTGGGGAATCAGACCAGATGGTAAAAGTGCAGGGCTCTTTCGTGTTGGCTGGTTTCCATGGAGAAATTACTGAATTCTGTGGCCTGAGCAAACAATGTACCTATTACCTGCAGGATGCATTTATTCACTGCTGGTTGTGAGATTTAACAAGTACCGCCTGCTGTTGTTTGGAAAGATCCAGGGATGTAAACATTGAAGGCAGTAGTTAACTTGACAGCCATTGTGAATTGCCCCATCCTCAGTATAGCTTCAATATTTGGTTGAAGGAGATGTCTCTGTCTCACTGTCTCACAAGTGATTTCTTCATTTCCAGCTGCAGATCTTCTCATGTATTCAAACCATGTATATTGCCTTGATTGCAACACCCACCATAATAACAGGCCCATCATCTACAGTGAAGGTGTAAAGACAGCTTCAAAATTTCCAGAATCTGCAGATAGTTGAGGATGTCCAATTGAGTCTATTTTGGCAAAAGCAAATACTGAAATCCAGAATAAAAACAGAAAATTCTGGAAGCACTCAGCAGGTTGGGTAGCATTTGTGTAGAGAGAAACAGAGTTATCGTTTTGAGCTGATGCTCTTTCATTTACACGTTTAAATTATATTTAGGCTCTGGCCAATTCTCTTGGAAACATCCCATGAGGGAGGGAGGTGGATTTTACAAAGATTTGATTAATTTCAGTCCCAAAAGTGAAAAGAATAACAAAATGGAGCAATCATTGGACTTGCTTAAAATTATTTGTTACAGTTAGGATGCACTTCAATCAAATTACCTAATGTAGCTGTAGGGCCCACCAACAAGCTGCCATTTAATAAGCAATTGCAATTCTCCTTAGAGCATGAGAGCACACTTTTGGACAATTGGCTAAACTATTTGGCATTTGGGCTTCCTTAGCTTAATACATTTTAGACACATAGGACTTCAGAACCACAAGCACTTTCTGACCACGGAAGATGCAGTTGCTCTTGATTCCAAGAATGTAACTCGCCCATCCCCAATGTGCAGCTGTACTATTAGCCATCCACTCGATTGGCCCTGTAAAAATCACAACTGGTACAAGTGTTCTGGTGCTGATTACATTTCCACTGTTTTGACAGAAGAAGAGGCCTTTATTTTTACCTATTCCTTGGCAGGTTTGCAAACAGTTTCTGGGCAACATAGAGGCAAAGCAGTGGGGGTTCATTGAATTATGTTTTGTGACTGAGGAAGATTAGGACCATTAATGTTCGCACCCCACTGTCCTTGCCATATGTTGACTCTGCAAAGGCAGCCAGAGCTATTCATCCCCAGGGTGTTTTAATGCTTAAACTGTATGTTATCAGGCATTTTCTTCTAAGTGCTTCTCTTGGAATGGAATTATGTGATGGTCTTTTTAAGATTTAAGGCAAACAGGCTCTCAAAAACAGGGAACAACGAAATTTACTGTGTGCTAAAATTATTGATAAATACCAATATAATTATAAGAAGTGAACAATTAATTTATAACTTTAATACCTGAAGTATTATTTGAGATTGTACTATAATTTATCAATTGGAACATGGCAGGCGGCAGACAGTGGCTTTGTTAATGTAACAATAGCCTCATTTGCAACGTTGTGAAGCATCTAACTATAAAGTAAAACATCACAGTAATTCCAAATGTTACATTTAAAATATTGCGGTTTCACAGAAAACAACTTAGTCGTGAAGGGGGGGAAATAACATGTTGACTCATTAGTAAGTTGGTTCAAAGGCAACTCTACCCTCTTGGAGACTTTTAGAAAAATATTATTTTTTGTAATATAATTGACTGCAAAGCAAGCCCCTCAGCCTATTTTGTGCAGCTGTGCTGTAAAACAGTCCAGTATGTTGAAAGACTGTATTTTATTCAACAGCAGGGGATGCCATTAATTCTTTCTCATGCAGTTTTGCTGAGTGGATGTATTAAAGTTTAAGCATGCAAGCTGCCCACTGTTGAGATCAGTCAGTAAAGCAGACTTGCTAACTGGCAAATAGGCAGGGTATTCTGTAAATTGTTTAATATTTTGCTTCTTTATTCTGATATTAGATATATTTTGTTCTGCTGGAAAACCTATCTGTAGCAGCTGTAGACCTGCTGTCTTTTATGATAGGGTCTACCAAACACAATTGGCTTCCAATTAACTTCAGCAGGTATATATAGCAATCAGACTGTGCATCTTTAAAAAGATAAACTGATTACATTCAGCTCCAACCTAGCAGCAGAGTAATACCTTGTGTCTGAAATAACTTCACAAAGCCAATCTCCAGTCAACCATTTATTTACATGTGGAAAGTCAGGATGTCTGACATTCGTGCTTTACAAAGTTAGAAATCACACAACACCAGGTTATAGTCCAACAGGTTTAATTGGAAGCACCCTAACTTTCGGAGCGATGCACCTTCATCAGGTGATAGCTCCAAAAGCTAGTGTGCTTCCAGTTAAACCTGTTGGACTATAACCTGGTGTTGTGTGATTTTTAACTTTGTACACCCCAGTCCAACACCGGCATCTCCAAATCATTCTTGCTTTAGTTTGTCAATCAGGGCTCCCTGATTAGACCACATTAACAGCCCCAATCAAGCAACTCATATTCTGTGACGTCCGCTTGCCTGATCTTGTTATGATTACTACAGTGTCAGGGTCCTGGATTATAAAATAACATGCAAGATTGGCTGACAGGAGAAGATCAGCTAATCTATCTAGTCTTCGCAGCATCATGAACATCTTGAATGAACATGCCTTCCTTTCCACCCAGTGACCATGGAATCTCCTCCGAGATAGAGAATAAACAGAAAACCCCAGGCCCACCTGTGAAGAAAGCCTCTCTGATTCCCTGTGGTAACTGAAGTGCCACCAGGTTAATCCTTTGAGAATTAGGAGCAACATCTGTGGGTACAGACATGATCAACTGAATGGCCTCTTTCTGGATGTAAGTTTGCTCGAGCTGGAAGGTTCGTTTTCAGACGTCTGAAAACGAACCTTACAGCTCAGCGAGCAAACTGACATCCACGGCCTCTTTCTGTTGCAATTATTATATGGTTCTATGGATGTCACTGCAATATTTTACATTTAAAACATAACTCCAGAAAACTCCACTCCTATGTCTTAGTCCACCTACTTAAATACATATTATTGATGTCTTTTTTAATAATATGAATTAAACTGCTCCCCCTTTCTCTTGAAGTAAAGCTCCCTGACTCTACAAGTCTTAGCAATGTCTCATTACCCACCCCATCCATCTCAGGCAGCCTGTGTAGACAGTAAGACATCAATTAACCACCTCCCTTTGAGCTTACCATCAGTTGTGTAGTCACTAGGGGTCGAGAGGACACAGTGAGGGAAACAGACTACTCTGTATCCATTTTTATGCAATATTCTACTAATGGTAGGTACCCTATCTTGAAACTGGACAATTAAACAATTACAAATGTATTATCCACTATCTTGTGCAGTCTGCCACATATTTTATCAAAGTTTTGACTTGCAAGATTTGCATTCGCTATTCCTGCTGGATCCCTTGATTGCCTATCAGTAAGAGGTGAGAGGAGATGACACAGGATTTTATTGAAGAGTCAGTTATGAGCATTCACTACTTGAGGATTTTAAAAAAAGTGCATTTTAATGTTCATTAAGATGGGTGAATATCAATGTTGGAAATGGAACATTTTCCACTTTGAGCACCCTGGGTTGTCATTAAGCATTCCATACTTAGCTATATTATAGCCAGGTGTAACGTAAATCAAAGATATGTGTTGAGCTGTGAAATACGATTTATTTCCTATAACAGAATGACTTGACAACTCTCAGCTAACAATTGCAAATGAATTATGGTTACCAGCTGAGTGGGATATAGATCATATCCCACAGCTCATCATCTGCTTGTGTTGCTCATTTTAAGTAATTAAAAATCATAAAAGTTAGGCATAAATGTACATTTTACTTCCACTAAATTGCTGCTTATGCTGTGGAAAGCATCCAAAACCATCACATTTACTCGCCCTGTCCTGCTGTCTACTTTGGATTGTGACTTCATTTTCATGCAATGTAGAAATGACTTTATTGAGATGGCCTTACGATTTGACACTGCCATAGCATGAACCTTAGAAAAGAGCTGCAGGGCATCTCGCAACTGCTTTTTTTTAGCCTAAATGATGTTGCTGGGCTTAATACAATTCCTGTTCTGATTTAGGAGCAGTTCTGTTCAATACGATGGTATCCACACACCAAAATTGGCACTACTCCAGTCCATTTTACGCAGGGCCACATCCATCAGGCAGAGTGTCAAAAATCTACAGATCAATTTTGGGTATAATTCACTGTTGATTTCCACACTGAAATGTACACTTCTTCAAATATTTGCTTTTTTTTTTAATAGGGTAGAGTTGCCTTTAAATACGATAAAACAATACTGACATAATTAATGAATGCAAATTGTTTTTTTAATGTTGTGAGCGGGATTATATACAATCAAAATGTATTATTAATCTTCTGTGTTTTTAAAATGAGCTGGTGAAAATTAGTAAAATTTTAGCTGTTACTCATTTTAAAACCAGTTCTATGAGCAACTTTCAGTGACGTAGATAATGTAGAAAACATTTGTCCTGCTTTATGTGATAGTGCCAGGTTGCTGTTTTGAGCAGTTCTGTTTTATGTAATAGTTTTCCACATATGCCACTGACCATAATCCCTTTTGTGTGATTTGTTCCTCTTAATAAAGTGTATGTTTTAGATTTTTTTTAGTGCGGTTTCAGGAGCCCTGCCCTTCTGTGTCCTTCTCCAACTGCTAACAAACACATGATTATAGAATGCACTGTAGAGCCTGTACCCCTGGATGAGAATAAACCAAATGTATTAGTAACCATTGTTGACATGAACTCAGAAATTATTAGGGGTGATATTAATGGGTGAATGCTTTCATCATAGACATTGCCAGATACAATGTTGACGGCTTTGAAATGTACCCCAAAGGAAGGTTAGTATTCATTCACTGATGTTGATAGCAGTCATTGTTTGGGCTATGGAATCCAAAATCTTCAGCATCAATTAAGGTGTTCATTTATTTAGACAATGTATTTTAATTGCAAGACTGAGGCATTGAAATCCAGCTAGGTGATGATTCATTGGACCACAAGGTTAAGGAGCAGGAAAAGACTGTTTTGTCCTATGAAAAGGCTCTGCCATTCAATAAGATTGTGACTGAATTGGTTGTAGACTTAATTCCACTTTTCTGTCAGTCTCCCATTTCCCTTGACTCCCTTGTCTATCAAAAATCTGTTTAACCTTGAATAAATCCAATTCTCCACCTCCACTATTTTCTGGGGAAGAGAATTTGATAGACTAAAGATCATCCAAGAGAAATTTCTCCTGATCTCTATCTTAAAAGTGAGACCTTTTATTGAACTGTGTTCCCTAATTTGGGGGTTTCCTGCAAAGAGAAACACTCTCTCAGAATCCACCCTGTCAAGTCCTCTGTTTCGAGAAAGCCACCTTTTATTCTTCTAAACACCAATGGGTGAAGACACAACCTCTTCAATTTCTCTTCATAAGTCCTTCCTCCCAGGAATGAATAAAGTAAACTTTTTCTGAATTGGATTTAATGTAATTATATACCTTATCAAATAAAGAAACCAAAATTGTACACAGCAATCTAGTATACTCCAGAGACCTGTACACTGCTGTCAAATTTCCCTACTCTTCTATTCTACTCTCTTTGCAATAAATGCCAAACTTCTAATTGTCATTTGAAGTACCTGCAAAGTACTATTTGGTGATTTGTGTACAAGGACTCCCAAGTGTCTTTATACCTCCTAGTTCTGCAATATCTCTCCATTTAACTGGTATGCTTCTTTGTTTTCATACCAAACTGGACAAGTTCACATTTTCCCACTTCATGCTCCATCTGCCAAACTTTTGCCTACTCACTTAATCTGTCTATAACTCTTTGCAGCATCTATACCTTCTCTTCATTACATATTTCCTTACCTGTTTTGCTGTCATGAGTACCATACATTTAGCTGTCACACATTCAATCCCCATCTCCAAATCATTCGCTCCAGATCATTGATCTCAACTGTAATAGTGGAGGTCCGTGCACTGATCCCTGTGGCACGTCACTATTTACTGTTTGCTGAAAGCTGAAAATTACCCATTTCTTCCTTTCTGCTTCCTATTAGCTCATCAATCCTTTACCCATACTAATACCCCCTTATACCATGGGCTCTTATTTTTGCAATAACATTTAGTATGGGACCTTATGAGATGGCTTTCGGAAATCCAAGTATAGCACATTTACAGCTCTCCCTTTATCCACCTCGATTGCTACCTTTTCAAAGAACTGTAATCTATTAATTAAACGTGGTCTTGTTTTCGCCAAAACCATGTCAACTCTACCTAATCATGGTGTGATTTTCCAAGTATCCTGTTTTAACATCCTTAATAATAGAATCTAGCAATTTCTTTATGACTACTGTTAGGCTAGCTGACATACCGTTTGCACCATCCTGTCTCCCTCCTCCCTTCTACTGATGTGACATGAGCTATTTTCCAATCAGCTGCGACCATTCCAAAAGTTAATGAATTTTGGAAGATTAATAACCAATACCTGAACTATCTCTGCAGCCGCATTTTTTTTTAAAAAGACCCCAGATACATGCCAACTGTTACTGGGGACCTGTAAGATTTGAGATTTAATAGCTTCCCGCACCCTTTTCCTTGTGGTGGTGATTGTTTTAAGTTCTTCTCTCCCTTTTTCTTAATTTTCAAGTGACTTTGGGAAACTTTCTAAGCCTGCTGCATGAAGACAGACATAAAATAACTCTTCAACATCTCCTTCATGTTTTCCTTAACCAATTCCCCAGACTCAGTGTCTAAAGGACCATCAATAGCTTTAGTGTCTTATATAAATACTTGTCCAAATTCTTGCTATCTGTTTTATATTACTAGCTAACTTCCTCTGAGACTCTATGTTTGTTCTGCTATAATACGGTAGTTCCGTTCTCTTGTGTTATAAGAAAATCACTTAATAGCAACACCATTATAACCAAGAAAGAGTGATCCCAACTCATCAATTGTGTTAAAGTGAATTTGTGTTAATGAAACGCATGTTATAGCAGAACAGCCTGTTCTTTCTCCAACCTTTATTTAGTCATCCTTTGCTAGTCCTTAAACTCTGTCGATCTGCTGACCTACCTCTAGTCTTTGTAGAATTATACAACATTCCATTCAATTTGATCCTGTTCCTAACTTCCTTATTTAGCTAAAGATGGTGCAACCTTCTTAAAGAGCCTTTCTTCCTCATTGAGATCAATCTTTTCTGAGAATTATTCAATATCTCCTTTGAGAGTCTGCCATCGCATCTCCATTGTTGTACTTCTTAATCTAGTTTCCTATTGTAGTTACCTTTAATTAGGCTCAAAATGCAAGTCTTGGATCCATAATTCTCTCCTTCAAACTGCTGCACATCCTCATGAGGTACTGTTTTTAAAGTATTTCTTGTCATATGCAATTCAGTCACAACATACATGATATAGTAAATATTTATTAGCCACTTCTGGTCACTTCTAAAATAAATATTTCAGCAAACATCCTCTTCTTTAGGCAAGCCTTGGGACTGAGGATGGCTTGGTTCTACTCTAGCTGGTGGGTTCTCAGGTGGCTTTCTCCAATGGCTTGACCTTTCCCCTGTAGAACCCTCAGAAAGACATTGTCTTTCAAGGTCTTCAGTGCCTTCCTGAGTGAGGCTTTTGGACCATCACATACTTAGGGACTCCCATGAAGCAGTAGGGATGTTTGATCTTTTCAGGGATGCCGTTAGGACATCCTGAGAGAGTTTCTATTGCTCTCCTGGGAGTCCTCTGCAATGTCTAAGTTCCAAGTGGAGCAGTTTCTTCAGGAGACTTGTGTTAAGATATGTGTGGAATGCCCTACCCAGTGGAGCTGGTTTTGTGTGATTAGCACTTCAATGTCAGGAATGTTGGGAACACCTTTGTTGCTACCTGATTTGCAGGATCTTGCAAAGACATGGCTGGTGGTTTTGCTCCAGGGCTTTAGGATGGCTGCTGTCGAGTTGTCTAATTCACTAAGCATATTGGGAGTGACTACTGCCTTGTAAACCATGACCTTGATCTCAATTTAGACTTGTCTAGAGAAGCGGCCTTCACATTGACTCAGTCCTGATCTTAGTTAACTTCTGCACCAAAATAGACTTAAAATCACAAATATTCTGGTGTTTGAGGCCATGAGAGTAAAGTAATATCAATAATTAAGTGTTATCACATTGTCAGTGCTGACAAGCACATAACAAATCAGTGGTTCATCTAGGTTCCTATCTCCTAGCCTGATGGCCAAGTTGGTAGATGACCCATTTGATAGAACGAAGAGGTTGAGGAAGTCTTACATTTTATCTATTCTACCCAAACCGAGAACTGTGATAATGGTGCTGCTGTTACTCTCAGTACCTCTGGAACATGGGAGGGGGAGAACTAGCTGATCAGCATATAGTCACCCCATTTGAAAAAGCACATGTCATCTGAGAACAGAATCTGGCTTGACTATGATGCGTGACGATGGGACAGACTATTGGTACCTCGTGTAAAAGCTCACCTATGGAGACATCTGAAAATGAATCCCAACATAAATCATTCGGAAACTCATCCAGATACAGCTCTCAGATGCAACCTATCACAAGCGAAGTGTTTGTTGCACAAAACATGGCAGATAGAAATTTTCTCTTGATTGCTTTTGCATTTTTTTTCCTTCAATGTTGAATCTTGTGAGCAGACTTTTTGGATTTGTTTGGCTGTTACATGATCAGCTCTGTGTTTTTAAAACATTTTTATTTCTTTCAAAACATGATTTTGGTCCAATTATTTTCATTGAAAAATTTCCTAAAACTCACAAACTAAACTGGTGCAAGCTCTTCTGAGTCCCTGGCCTCATTTATTCATTTAGAGAACATAACTTATTTGTTACCTCTACTGTACTATTAGAAAAATATCTCTTTAGTAGCTGAAATATTTTCACAACTTTATTTCAAAAAGCTCCAATTTCTTTAGATTCCTAAGCACAAAAAAACCCTTCTTTTGTAAAAGCTTAGCCTTTTTGCTTTGTGAGTTCTAGTTTTAGCAGAGCTGAGATTTTCTTCACAGATCTGACTAATTCTTTTACAATTTCAGATCTTAAGAACATCTTCTGAACCTTAGAACACAGCATCCCATCCCCTCTTTGGCCTCTCTTTTTAGTCTATTCTTCTGTCTCCTATCTTCTTCTTAGGCCATGTTTGCGAGCTACGTCCCTGAAATCATAGAATTAATAGGAAACCGCAAGAAATATGGTGGTACCTATAGTGCGGTTAATGGAAGAAAGTAAGTATCCCATGGGCCTCTGCTGCCTCTATTGCAGTAGAATACTCTCTGCATGCCATTTTCTTTTTCTGTTTCATGCATGTAGGCAATGTTTGCTCGCTACGTACCAGAAATTGCTGCTCTCATCCTTAATCGGAAGAAATATGGAGGGACTTTTAATGCGACTCGAGGCAGAAAGTAAGTCGAACCAAACAAGGTGTGCTTGTGTGACCTCTGAACCCTTATTGGTGACCTCTGACCCACGGATCTAATAATTTGTTTGTGCTGTGATGTCAGATGTTACTGTTAGGATTGTCACACTGTCTTTGGAGTCCTAGGTTATGATAAGGCACATGTCACAGTTGTTAACTTTTATTTTGTTAGTACCTCAAACACGAATTCTTGTTGTTTTATTAGTCTGTGGACAAAGAAGAGTCTGAAGAAAAACATGGCAGCCAAACTCTTCTAGCTGCCTTGTTTTTGGTTTTCACCAAAGAAAGGATAATATTATAGTCTTTATTTTCATATTTACAATGTCATTTAAAATGATTTATTTCAAACCTTTTTAAAAAAAAATCTAAACTTGTAGTCAGTTCTTCCATTGCTCTGACATTTTCAACTACTTTATTTCCTGCGTGCAGCTTGTATTTTCCATGTTTCATTAAAGTCCATGTGACTCTTCCATGGAAACCATTTCATGAGAGCTTGCCAGAGGCTCATCTATCACCAGTGTTCAGTTCTGCAATACTGTGTGGTCTAAAGCCATGGCCTGATTTTCAGTCAAAGTCCCCTAAACCTCCCTTTCCTTCCACTCCCCCAAACTCTGAAGGCCTTAACTCCTAGCCCTTCCGATTCTAAATGCTTTTGGCTTGCTTTACAGTCTCTGTCAGCTGTCTGCTTGGCTGAGCAGGCGTTTTGCTTGGAGATAGTCATTGTTTGTTGCTTCTGCTAATTTTTGTCTTTGTGGAATCCCTCAGATTTTCAATCCCACCCTAAGTGAAACTCTGCTCTTTCATCAGCACACAAACTGCCTGGTGGAGATAAAATTTCATAAAACTGTCTTAATTTATGTGTGGTTTAAAATTTTTAAAGCCTTTAGTCACTTAGACTTTGCATCAGTGCTTATATAGCTGGGAAACACTGTGTGAAAGTCAGTATCCTTTGTTTTTCAGTCTCATTTGCCCATTAGCAGAAGAAGATTGACAATATGTTATGTTTGGCGAACATTTTGGTTTTCATTTGGAGCCTAATGTTGACAGAATGAGTTGTCAGAATCTTCAGAACCCCTGCCCAGTAGATAAGGAAGACCATGTGGTTGTAATTTACAGCCATGCAGCATCTTTAACCACAGCTGGCAAGTGTGGCTTCTGGCCTCAGCCATGATAGCTGGCTGGAGTTCTTGTCTTTCATATGAGTCAACTTTTTTTAGTCAAGAGGAAGTTGATGTGAAGTGACATTTTATAAACAACTTATTTTCCAACTTTCTAATTTTAACATATCAATGTAGCCCTCGACATAAACATTCATTTTGTACAGCAACAGAATGTCTAAATACCAATTAAGATAGCTTGCAGTTTGTTGGCTGTCACTATTCATAAGCAGTCTATGAAAAGAATTAGAACAAATAAAGCCTGCCATCAGATTATGAAGTTGCATTATGTGAATCCAATGCACCCAAGCAGGCAACCACTGGTGCAGACTGACACGCAAAGCAAAATGTACCACGGTTTCCTCTTTGATCATCTTTCTGAAACTTGCGTTCTTTAAGAAGCTTGATCACATTACAACCCTAACAGCACTTTCTGTGAGAACAATTATTCTTTTAATGCACAAATGCGATGACATGAGGATTAGAGCAGTAGACAGAGGTGTGGCTGAGTCTGGTGCTGATGCTGGAGCTGCTCTTAAACCTGTCAGCCCCTTGGGTTCTCTGTTGCATGGCTGCATTTGCACATTAATTCACCATAACCCTGGTTTATTCTCCTTGTGTTTTATGTCTTTTGGCTTTCTGTTGTGCTGTTTATTCCTTTCCTCTTTAATATGAATGATAATTGTGTTTGACTGCTGCCTGTTTCCAATAACATTTGTGCTCAGTCGGGTTGTCCGCTGAGAGTTTTAAGCTGGTTTTGCCTCTGAAAATGTAAACATTGAAGTATTTGTCAAATTGAAGCACTATGATAACTAAGGTCTGAGCAGTTACATAGTTGCTTCCCAAGCCCTGCTCCCATCTCAACAAAAATAAATAAATGGACTGCCAGATATCAGCCACATGTATGCATATTCTGAACAATGTCAGGCATTGGTTGTATCTCTCTTTCGCTCCCTTTCCAGAGATTTGGAAACATTGATGCCTATCTGCTGAAAAATTAGTAATTTCTGGAAGATTCCCACTCCTTACTATCACTACAGTATTTTCAGTACTGTACTCAAGAGATTAGAAAAAGATTCTCCACCACTACCAATATGCTACCCACTGCTTGCACAATGTTGACGCTTGCACGGTTAATCCAATTGTTGTCAGCTGTTCAGCTGTTAGGATGTGACATTAATGGCTGCCAATGGTAAGTGAGGATCATTCCTAAGTGCACCAATGCAAGCAGGGGACTTAGTGCATTGATTATGGAAATAACCCAATGTTCATTTTTCCATCTTCCCTTTTAGTTTGTCTTTCAGGTTTGGGATGAGTTGAATGAATATGTTAAACTTGTAGCAACCTGTAATCTGAAGCTGGTGCAAGTGAGAATCTTACTATCATTTGGAATTCATGAATTGCACTGCAACTTTGACCTGTGCAATGTCTAAGGTATAATATAGTTCATCACAAGATAGGAATGGTAGCAATATGCAAATGCCAGCTGAGCTTCCTGTGAATTAGCATTATTAAGGGCATAAAGTGACGTTTCTCAACGATGCCAGCTGTACCCTATCTCTGATCTCCCACTTCGCAGGATGAGGAAGTCCTGCAGCAGCTATAATGGAAGAGAGTAAAAATATCAAGAGTATTTTGCACTATTAAGTAGTCTTAACACCTAACATTGTAAAATGTCAGTTGTAATGTTAACATCTAATTCGGTGCAAAATGCTGTTGAGTACAAAAATCTGATGTAAACAAGGATTCTGATTCCACAATTTGTGTCAACAAGGTTTTTTTAAAGGTGTTCTTCATAGTTTAATGTAATTTCTTGTGCTCAAACATTAGTTTGGACTCTGTTCCAAATTAGCCTCTTCATATAATTATATCAAAAGTTAAGACTGAAACAGTGCTGCATTGTTACAAAAGAGGAATGAAGTTTAGGAGGCATCTACTTGGGATTAACGATCACTTGTTTCAGTCACTATTGCACCAAATGCTTTCCTCCTCCACAATAAGGTAAGGATACTTTCATTACTGTTTTACATCTTGGTCATGGATTTTTGTCTTGGAAGGTCTGTTTCCCTCTTATTCTGGTGATGGTGGATTTGTTTCTGAAATGGTGGCTGTCTGGGGAGGGAAGTCTCAGATAATTCATATTACTCCCAAATTCTTTGGATACTGAATTTGTGTGTGAAAGTATTGTATTTGCGCTTTTACAATCAATGTCAGACAATTTTAAAAAATATGTGCTGAAATCTGACAGTCCAGTTATGTATTTTAATCTTGCCAAGGTGTTTCAGGGCGTGTATTAAGTGTCTGGTGATGGGTACCTGTCTGAATCTTGCAGGGTATTTGCAGGTATCCATCAGATGGCTGGCAGTCTGGTGGTTGGAATATATCTGCTATCATTGCTATTTGTGAGTATGTCTTATGTGTCTGTTGTCTGGTGATGGGTATGTATCTGAGTCCTCTCAGAATATTTTTGTGTATGCATCATGTGTCCGGCAACCTGGTGGTGGGTGTATGTCAAACTCCTTGGTGATTTAGAAGAGACTTCTGGCCCTACGTTTCCTTCATTTTCCACCAAGCCCTGTCTGTGTTCTGCAGTTAGCATCCCAGTAGAACTTCCTGAGCCATTGAGACTCTGGAGTTAGTGCATAAGGCTGTACCTGTCACCTTTGTAGTACTGCCAGCAGCCTCTTTCAGTGTCTTGCCTTGAGCAACTGGTTCCTGCTGTTGCTGACAGGGTCCCAAAACTACACGCATTCAACCTCTTGTCATTTTTCCATTTATTTATAGAAGATAGTTAACATCCAAAATAATTATTCATGCAATCTGAAAAAAAAACTACGTTGATCTTTTCTATTCAGTTTATCTGTTCTGGTATTGATATTTAATTTCTAATGCTCAAGGACTCTGCAGCAGTTATAGAAATTGCTTACATGGGAGGTTCTGCACAGTGTGACTGGACATCAGATTGGTGTAGCAGCATAATTAGGCAAGGCACAAATCCCCATAAAACAAACTCCCCTTGTTAAAACATAGGTAGGTGGGTGGGAGGGAGAAAGAGTGATCATTTAATAGTTATTTTTACAACCAAATGTCTTCTATTTAATCCAAGGCTGAAGGTTTTGGCCATTCTGGAAATGATACTTGGGGTACCAAAAAAAATTTAAATGACAAGAAAAGATCCAAAGTACCAGCTAGTCTTTAATATTCATTTGATTGTACTTATCACTAAAACCTTTTCTTCTCTGTGAGGAGAGTAGTGTGGGGAGCTTGTCTGAAAAGCCAGATGTTTTTATTCTGGTTTGTAAACTACACATTCAACATGAGTTTACCAAAAGACGATTTTTTGTAAGGTTTTTATTAACAAAGAATTTAATTGATGTTGAATATTTCCCAAATTATCAATTACATCAATTGGGAGCTAATCTAATGATCTCATTAATTCAGATGTGCTGTAATTGTCTAATCAAAGTTGCACATTCTTCACCCAACATAATGTTGCTTAATGTTCTGTTAAATTAGTATTTTTTAAAAGTTTCTATACAAGTATAATTACTCCCCTTTAAAGACCCAGAGATTTTAATTAGTAATAAGACAAAATATTTTGCTTGCTTTTTATTTGATTGCTTGTGTTATCCCACCCCTCAGCAATTCTGTTATACCACTTTAAGAACTCATCCCTGGGTTTCAAAATAATCAACAATGCCATTTTTGTTGTTTAATAATTGCCTCCTCTCTCCCAGATTATGTCAAAGCCTTGTTTATCTTTAATCCACTCCCGGTCATTTATTGCATTCAATTATTTTTGGGCAATGATTGGAATTCTGTGCCTACATAATTTGTGAATTCTAATCTGTTATTTCAACATCTTAAATTTAATCATATTTGTTCTTAACTTTAATGAGCCTTCTGAGTAAGACACTGGTTCATTCCCAGTTGGAGCATTCTGTCAAATTCTGAACACCGAACTTTAGAAAGAACGTGAAGGCAGAAATTATGTAGAATGATGAGATATTACAGTTGCATCTATAGATTGGAGGAAGGTTGTTTTCCTCTGAGGGTAGAAGGGATTTGAAAGGTGGTTAAAATCCTGAAGTTGTTTGAATAGAGTAAGTAAGATTGAACTGTTTTCAGTGGCTCAAAGATTTAAAACCAAGGGAGCTAGATTTAAGGTGTTTCACAAAAGATCCAGAAGAAAAGCTTCTTAAACACCAAGTGGTTAGGATTTGCAATACATTTTCTGAAAACAGAATCAATAGTAGCCTTCAAAGGAACATGAGGAAAACATGTTATGGTATAGGAAAAGTGCAAGGGAGTGGGATTAACCAAATTGCTCTTAACATAGACTCAGTATGCCAGGTGGTCTCTTACTGAACGATTATTTTTTATGACTTTGCTAAACTTGTGGCTAGAGTGTAATAACTAGTCCTTCATAGTTATAGAGGAGAATATTAGCTAAACATCTCTCTCTTGATCTACCTAAAGTTTCCTGATAGGTTTGAACCGAGTGGATATTGCTTTTGAATCCTGCTCAGTTTTGATGTTCTTTGGTAAATATCACACCAAGACTTGCGCAGCTACATTATAAGACATGGTTCTTGACATGAGGGTTCACAGGACATGTGCCAACCAAACAATATCTTACATGGTGTTGACATTTTCACGAGTTTGGAACTAAAATGTGGCCAAAGTTTGATGGACTCAAAACATCATAGTATCTTCAAAGTGGTTTGAACAAAAAAAATCAAATTTTAGTCTTTCCTTTTCTGAGGATGTTAAATGTTTCTGGAGGTCCACAGGCTCAACAATCTTCTTTTACCTTTCTCAAGTGACTATTCTCTCAGAGATAGGCTCCACATTGATTTGCCACCAGTTGGTTTGGCAAAAGCGACTATCGCTGCCAATACTGATATTGCCTTCAGTAGACTTTGGTCAGGAGCGCCAATCATCCCTGATTTTCACCTCCCACATCCAGTAGTTTTTTTCACCAACTTATTGCCCCAACACTGGTGATAATGAAAATAGATATTTGACTCTGTTTCACTTTTACAGTGATTCTGATATTTCCTCTCTCTCTATTTTCGCCCAGTTTTCTGTTTGTCCTTGTCTTCTGCTAATAGAATTAGAATCCTTACAATGTGAAAACAGGGCCTTCGGCCCAACAAATCCACATCAACCCTCCAGAGAGTAACCCACCCAGACCCATTTCCCTACCGTATATTTGCCCCTGACTAATACGGGGAGAAAGTGAGGTCTGCAGATGCTGGAGATCAAAGTTGAAACTTTATTGCTGGAACAGCACAGCAGGTCAGGCAGCATCCAGGGAACAGGAGATTCGACGTTTCGGGCACAGGCCCTTCTTCAGGAATCCCATTCCTGAAGAAGGGCCTGTGCCCGAAACGTCGAATCTCCTGTTCCCTGGATGCTGCCTGACCTGCTGTGCTGTTCCAGCAATAAAGTTTCACCCCTGACTAATACACCTAGCCTACACAACCCTGAACACTGTAGGAAATTTAACATGGCCTATTCACCTAACCTGCACATCTTTGGATTGTGGGAGGAAACCGGAGCACCCAGAGAAAATCCATGCAGACACAGGGGAGAATGTAAAAATTACACACAGTCGCCCGAGGCTGGAATCAAACTCGGGTCCCTAGCGCTGTGAGGTAGCAGTGTTAACCACTGAGCCACTGTGCCTCCCTAGTTCACTCAGTATGGAGTGGAACAACACAAGACCTCCTGGTCCATATGATTATAACTGAGCTGTTTTAATCAGTACTTTTGTTGAAGCAGCAAGTGTTGTCAACACCCCTTGAGTTCCTCTACTGAATTCCGAGGAAGATTAAAAATTTGTTATAATGGCATAACCTGTGAGGTACGATCAGTTCATATGTACTGTTATGTCAGATCACTTTCCTCATACAATCAGCCCCAGTAATTTCTCAGGAAGGGTGCCCAGAGGTATGAGCAATACTCAGTTTGAATTAAAATAATTAAGACAGAAGAAAAATACTACCAGCCTTTCCTCTCCACTCCACAGTATGATTCATACTGTTGGCAAAACTCCATTTAGCCACATTGTCTGCTTAAAATTCTCTAATGCTGTATTTACTTCACAGCGCTGTCAGAGTATGAGGTAAATCGGCCAACATTGCTGCCTCTGTAGGAGGCTAGAAGTCACATGAAGATGTGATTGATTACCCCACCCCCACCTTCAGAGACTGCCGTAGCAACTAGAACTGGAAAAGGTTGCTCAGTCAGTCGGCCGCCATTATCCTGGCTGGATCAACTCAGATGTGGTTTCAGGACTTTGCTGCAGAATGAAAGTCAGAAAGGCAAGTTGCAAGTTACAATCTGCAAGCAAATGCGGACATGGTAACCACAGCTGTTTGTCTTTTGCCACTAGTGATGTTGAATCTGCCATACAAAATGAATGGGCAAATTGCCACAGCCAAGTCTATTATAGAATTACTACTTGAAGTAGCTCTGCAATATAAATGAGGACAAACTGAACAAAACAAACACATAAAGGCACTGACATATGAAATACATCCAAGTATACACATGCTCTCTTTTTCCATAATTACAAATGATTCTTTGGAGAAATAATCGCTTTTGTTTCACTTCTTCTTCGCTTTACCTCCTCCAAGCACATCTGCAACTCTTCACATTGTCCTTTCCAGTTTTCTTTCAAGCTAAGAATCTTATTTTAAATTGAAATGCTCCCATGAGATCCTAATCACATAATGTTCTTCAAACCCGCCAAGAGCAGTCTGGAAGAAGCATCTGTCCTTCACTGGTGGGTTTAACTCGTGTTTTAGAGCACAACGATAGCTTCTTTCATAGATAATTATACTCCACGTACCAGTTCCTTCGTCAACATCTGTAAAATTTAACATTAAAAGCCAAAGTTAAATATATTTTAATAGGCAACTCAAGAAAGAAATGTCTTGGTTTTTATAAAGTGTCTTTCATAATCTCAGTCAGGACTTCCCAAAACACTGCAATTAGTCAATAATTTTTGAAATGCAGTCACTGTTTAAAGATACAATCCATGGTAAATACTTTTTCAGAAAGTACGTTGGAGATGAGAGAAGGAAAAAAAATTGCAAATGGATATCTGAAAGAAAAATATGAAATGTAGGACATTCAGTATTTGAAAGTGAAAGCGACTTAGAAATCCTGAATGTCTACATCATTTGTTTGCCTTTTCTTTCCAGATGCTGACTGATATATGTTTTGAACATCGTCTGCTCAGAGTGCTCTCTCTCTCTGTCAATACATTATGTCAGAGAACGTGAGGTCTCTGGAATCAATGGTATATCCAGTTACCCAATCTGTACTGAGTAAAACACTGAACAGTCCTGCACCTTTAACTGCGCAAGAGATCAACAAATTAATGGATAAAGTTGTCTTTATTAAAAGTGCAAAGCAGCTACTGCACATGTTTTCCATGACTGTTGGAGCCCATTGCATATTTGTTTTAAAATTCTAGGTTAATTACTTAAAATTCTAGGTTATTTTCTGACCAAGTTTGAAGAAATATCCCTGAAGAGCAGCACAACAATGGCAATCGCTGCCATTAATGCTTCAGCCTGATTTATTCTACATTTTGCAATAGTCTACGAGTATTATTTTAGTGTAGAATGACTATAAATGTAGCCATCAATTAAAAACAATTCCCCACCTCCCACCCTTTCAGCATTTATGTGCATACAGTGGAATGAGGATTCTGGGATGTTTACATAGTGTCGATGTATTTCTTATAATTTCCATTATTTATGACTTCCAACAGTCACCCAGCTTTTCAATTGATTGGATATTGTCAACACTTCCCAACTTTTCTAGTCAACAATAAATAAAATTCATATTTGAGCCCAATCTTATTTTCTTCCTCTGCTGAGGGTAGATCCACAGGCATCGCCACCCCTCCAGTACCTCATCTAACCATGACAATCGGGATTGTGAGAAGTTCTTGTGAATTGGTATATTGAGTATATGGAGGGTTTTATTGGAGTTAGTTTGTAAAGTGGCTCATTGGAGTTCGAAAGGATTAATTAATTTGTGAAGGTCTTTATTGGGTCAGTCTGTAGATGTGTGACGAGATCTATTGGTTTTGTCAAGGTATTTATTGGAGCAGAAATTGCGCATATAAAGGGTGCATCAAAACTTAGTTCTATTTGTCAATCAACTTAAATGACTATCAGCTCTTATACAACATGTCTTGCCAAAAAAGTCACTCTCAACTCTGCTTTGAAATTGTCTATGCTGGGAGCTGTCTAATTGCTGTACACCCATCTGTACCTCTGCTTGTCTGGCACTAAATCTACCATGTCACCTCAATAACTCTTCACTGCCCTGTTAGATTTTTATCAGACTTGACAATTGATTTCCACTCATCAGTCTCAACACATGATAGAAAACCTTACACAACACTCAAATCATAAAGCACTAAGATTAATCTTATTGCTGCAATATTCATAGACTATGTATTCCACTTGTATCACATTTCAAACTTTTTAAAATCTTTTCCTTAAGGCAGCAATGAAAGAAGACATGAATTCATCAGGGGCTCATGGGTCCTTGTTTGATACACTATGAAACCAGATATTAAAGGGGCACCCTATAGTTTTGGTCTTTGGACACACTCTTCGTTCCTTGCTGCAGGTTATGTGTTTCTGTGACTAATTCTTTCTTACATTTGATTGTACTCAGGGCATAAATTTGAATTTACTTTGGCAGCCACAAACCTTTCCCTGTGGCAAATGATTATTTGAGAGACATTAAAACCGAGCACTAAATTATCACTAAGGTATTTTAAAGCCCAACTGTCTATTCTCTGTTCTTCCTGTTTACTATGCCCTCTTTCTCTTTCATTCTTCCAAGGACCAGTTGTTTTTAGGTAAAATATTTCGTAATCTCCAAACTTCCACTGCTTTCAAATAGTGTGCAGATCTAGAGTTGTTGGCCAGTCTTGTGGAAATGGCAGAGGATAATCTTTTGTTGTTGATGTCAGTGCAAGAGAACAGATCTGGGTTCACAGCATTGTCTTTGCCGGTCTCAGAATTGCCACTGCTCCAGATTGGGATTTGACTAGTTGTGCGTTTGCCAAATCAGATGTTTGTTTACATGTCATTTCCATTACCTCATGTGGGTTTGATCAAGAGTAAAGCAAGATCTAGTACTGAGCTATCTAGAGCGGATTAGGTAGAGGGAGAAAAGTTTAGAAATCTTGTTGGGATTTGATCTATTTGATGAATTTGTGCTCCCCTCTCTTAGATGGACACAGGATTCTTAAAAAGTCCATGAGCATTTCTTGCTTCTTCACAGACAGAAGCCCACCACCTCCTGTCACAACACCACCATTTTGTCTTCCTAATCTATTTGGTGAAATAATAAGACTGCATTAACGTAAGAATCTTTGACCGTAGCTCTAGTTTTGACCTGGTCTACTTTCACTTTAACAGGCATATAGTTGTGTGTGGACACATCACACTGGAGAGTGTCTCCAATTTTTTAAAGGACTTCTTGCACAAGGACAGGGATGATGTGAACGTTGAAATAGTCTTTCTACACAAGTAAGTAAAGTTTTGATTTGCTTTGGTGCAGAAATGCCACAATTGTTTGCAATATTCTGTGCTTGTGCCCAGATTTTGCCCTGTCCAAAGCTTAATACTGGAAGAAAGAAAAAGCATGTGTGAACTTATTTGTGTTGCCACCTGTGACATGGGGGTTAGAGAGGAACTGCCCCCTTTGCCATTGCACCAGCGCAGAGTGTAATCATATGTTGTGTTCTTGTCCATCTTCAAAAAAAACATTGTCTGGAAGGTTCAACTTCTGGTGACTGGCAATTAGAAGTAAGGCAATTCAATTGGTGGCTTTATAAATATCGCCCGTGCACAATAAAGTTTTCAGCTAACCCTGGTAATGGTCAGAGAATCATCCCTGGGTTTGGGTGGAAGAAAGTCAACCACAATCTGCCAGCTTGATTATTTCCCCATAGCTGCTCTTGGAAAGTGTAATTGTGTGGCAACTGATGACATGCCTTAGCCATACTCATTGTTCTGGCTCACGTGAACAATGTAACTGCTTACTCCTGATCCGTTCCATACTCAGCTTCTATGCAGTGTAAGTTTTTGAGAAAATTGGAAAAACAAAGGAAATGCTGACGTACCTATGATTTTCCACAATCATTCTGCATACTTTTAAGGATTGCATTAATAAACATCAATATGGTTTGGAAGAGCTTGCCAACCACTGAAATTCCACCTATTTCCCAATTCATTGTCCTTTTAATACATCATGGAAGAGCTTGTGGGGAAAATATCCCTGTAAATGTGATACTAAAATCAGAAGATGCTGGCAAAATGCAACCCTCAAAATGGCAAAGGATGAGGTGATTTGTCAATAAACAGTCCGTGCCAAAACACTAAATCCACGATGAGGCTAAAGTTGCACTCATAGATCCAAGGTGATGTGGTCATTTGTAGCACTGCTGCTATCTCAGTGGAGATCAGCTGATTTAGCACAGCCTAACCATTATACTGAAGATTCTGAGACCCTATCCCTGAGCCATTGTTAACATGAAGCCCATTTAAACAAAGGTCTCCTGTTTGTGTGATATCATAAATACCAGATCTCCTAACTCTGAGAGCTCCTCTCATCTGCAGTGTTTTAAGATCTCCACACTCCTTCAATTCAACATCATGCACATCTTCAGCACTTTTCCCTTCACCATTGACACACGGGGCTCCAAGATCTGAAAGTCCCTTGGCAGGCTTTTCCATCTCTACTTTAGGATACACCTCAAAATCTATCTCTTTGACAAACGTTTGGTTACCTGTCTTAGTATCCACTTAAAAAGCTTGGTGTCAAAATGTGTTGGTAATCACTCCCATGAAATTAAAATTCACACAACACCAGGTTATAGTCCAACAGGTTTAGTCTAACCCATGAAATGCCTTTGATGTTATGCATTACAAGTTGATGTTGAAAAAGACATGGGGAGTGGTAAGCTAAAGTGTGTCTATTGGAATAAAACATCTTTTTAAATAAGATCGCTGCTTTATCTCATTTTAGAAATGATGGTAAATAGATTAGCATGACTAGCTTTGGCTGGACTACTGTGAGCTATATTATTGATAGCAGTGATGATTTGATTCATTGCCTGTGGTTCCAGTCTTCTGTTCTCTGGATTAGCACATCAGCAGGGGAGCTGAACAATTCACTCACTTCACCCCAGCAGCATCTGTAGCTGCTGATTTTCCTAAGCTGGTTGTAGATCGTAATAATGTAAAATGATCCCAGGAGCTCCATCAAAGGCTGTGCAAGACTAAGCAGTGAGTAAGTAAGCCACGCAGACGAGAAACATCAGAGGCCAACTCTCTTTCTACCAAACCCCTCTTCCCAGCGGCCTATCCTGCTGAGTGAGCTTATCATGCCCATGCTCACGACCTGGCTTTCATCCAACTTGGATCAGGTAGAGACAGTTCAATCCAGGTAACTCCCTGAGTGGTGAACACTTGGAAATTTTGTACCTGTGACCATTGAGTAGCAACAGAATCTGATTTGGTTATGGTACACTTAAAAGAAGAATAGTCCATAAACACTTGCTGTTCAACTGACATGTTAATGGTGGCTTTTTGGCATTAATGGAGCCATACATGCCCCAAAAGTCAATGCCTTTCAGGAAGAAGTGGGAAGGGGATAGTTATTGCATAAGTAAGGGTTTCTTTTAGTTTTCGCATAGGAAGGTGCTTTTGAACCATACCAGGTTCCAGCATTTGCACACTTCAAGCCCATAATTCGAGAAACTATTTTTAAAATCTCATTTCCTAGAAAGGACTTGTCTACTCTGTCAATCTGACGTAGCCTGATTGAGGACCGATTCTAATTATTTTCAACATTCCTTAATAAATGAGTAATACTCTGTAATTTTTCATGGAGCCAGTAGATGGCACTAACTCAGTTCCCCTTTGGATCTGACTGAAAGTGGTCAGAGGATTTAGAAATCTAGATATTCCTTTTCCTTACTCATTCGAGCGTATGGGTTAGGAGCAGGAGTAGGCCATCTGGCCCCTCGAGCCTGTTTTATTTGATCTGACTGCACCTCAGCTCTACATTGCTGTCTACTATCAATAACCTTTCAGGACTTATATATATTTTTTAAAAGATCCCTGTATTAATGTTCCCAGTTTCCATCTCTTTAACGATTTGTGCCGTTCTCCAGCTGAAGACTTGGCCAGTCATTTCCTTGTATCCCTGAGACTTGGCAGATGTGATGGTAAAACAGCCGAGGATACCGTGATTACCCGATTCCATGTGGGCTATGGGGAGGGGACTTACCCCAGTCCACAGTGGCACCAAGAGGTCAGTCTGTAATCCAGGGCTCTGCAAGAAGGGAACCCTGAAATGCAAACTTTTATCTGCCATCTTGGTGACACTGCTCATCAATTCCCAACACGTGTGCCTTGTGTTGAGCGAGACTGCAGGCTTAGAAAGAAAATGCTTCTTGCTGTCATTGTGAGGCTCCAAGTTTTAATTGCAGGCTCTTTGTCGTATTTGGCTAGCAGAGTCTCTCATGAATGTTTCAAGGAGCTGATGAAATGTGTCAAGATGTTACTTTTGATCACTGTTAAGTACATTCTTCACAGGTCCCAAAACACAGAGAGAGGATGGAAAATTAAACCAATCCACCTGAAATGAATGTATTCTCGAGAAGCAAATTTTTATTGAAGTCATGTCTTTGTCTTTGTAAAACCCATGAGGGTTTGTGGAGGACACTTTCTATTGTTTTTCCCTGGGAAGAAGGCCCTGTTTTAGCCCACTCCCTAACCTGGTCTCCTTGTACTGTACTCATGATTTCACTATTGACAGTGTCAGAGCCGGAAAATATTCTTCATAGAAAGGTCGTAAAACCTTTTGTTAGCAATAATGCTTGAAGTCAGTGGGTTATCAGAACCTGCTGTGATTGGATTGAGAGATTTTGATAAAGTAGATAGCAGGACATGGTAAGCAAGAAGCCAGGCCAGGCGGGATTGTATTTCTGATGTAGCAAGTTATGAGCAGGAATGCATTGCCTGAGAGAGTATTGGAAGTAGATGCAATAGTAATTTTCCAAATGGGATAGACACATGCTCAGAAAGGTAAACATTACAAAGATATGGGGAAGGAGCAAGGAACTGAGATTACTTGGTTGCTCCTTCAGAAATTTAGCTCAGACACAACGGGCTGTGATCTTCTGATTATATAATTATCTCATATACCATTCAAATATGATCCTATGTTCTATTAGGTCTCCAGTTGTGTGGCTTATATGAAAGGTTCATTACACCATCACCTGTGCTATGCAAGGTGTGGTTGGTAGATCCAAGTTGCTCTGCTAGCTACGAGTTGCCTAGTGACAAAATCATTCTGCTTTTCAAATAGAGTTTGATTTGTAGGACAAATAACCTTATTCCGAACATTAAAAATAGCCCAACACTGTATTTCACCACCCAGCAACCTTTGAAATGTTGTTCTGCATTGGGTCCAATCAACAATAACTTGCATTTATATAGCACCTTTAAATAATAAAATGTCTAAAGGCGTTGCTAGGAAGAACGATGTAATAATGGGACACATAATGAAATTAAAACAGGTAAATAAAACCTTGGTCAAAGAGATAAATGTTTGAAAAGCATGAGTCTTGCTAATGGAAGTAGAGCCAGAGTCTCAACTCTCAATCTCAGTAACACTGGGGTTTGGATCAGTGAGGTAATCTCTAGGTTAAATTGTCACTTCTTATTAGGTTCAACCAAAATTGATTTGTATTAACATTATTATAATAACATATAATCTGTTATCACTGGTTGTATTTCTCTTGTCTAACTTATGCCTGTGTTTTGTTTAAAGAATTGCTGCTGACTGTTTCAATTTGTCTTTGTCTCCCCAGTATTTCCCCTAACCTTGAGCTCGAAGCCCTTTTTAAAAGACATTTTACTCAGGTGGAATTCTTCCAAGGTTCTGTCCTGAACCCTCACGATCTAGCCAGAGTCAAGGTAATCCTGTATCCTTTTTCTGACTTTACTGCCTTGAGTGCTTTGATATGATGAATTCTTATATCTCAGTCAGGGCAGTAAAGTTTGGTTAAACTCAGAAAAGGTTCACCCCAACCCCAACCCCGGTTTTGAATTTATCAGCTGCTCTTTTTCAAACACACTGTGAGTGGATGCGTTTTTTTGTTTTGTTTAGAAACCTGCATCTCATTTAGTGTAAGAAAATCCACGCGGCATGTGAAATGCAGTGAAACAGAACCCAGGATCATATAGCGGCAAACATGAGGATCAATAGCACAGCCGCTGTCTATTGATGTCTATATGACACCCAGAGGCTATTGGGATTGGAAATTCTTGAAGCTGACTGTAGTTATTCCTGCTGACTATGCCTGCGTGCAATAATAGCAAGTTACACAATGCTGCCTGGTGTTTCAGGCATATATCTCTACCCTCAGGATTTTCAGAGCATCCAAAGGCACAAATTACTGACCGTGGCTCAGAGAAGGCAGGATTCAGACATCTCATGGCATGCCCTCTTAAATTTATTTCCCTCAGCCTTCAACTTAAGATTGAGGAAAGACAGATTAAGGAAAAAGTATGTACATTTTGAAAGCCTCTCGCAACAATTCACTACATATGGGAATGAAACTCCAAAGTTTCAGTTTCTAAAGAAGCAGAGTTCCATTGCTGGATCATACATCCTGTCCTTCACAGAGTCTTACTTCTCCAAGTATCAGATGGAGCTTCCTCCAGACCTTTCTGAGTAAACTCTATAATTTCATGAAACTCAAAACTGATGATAAATCAATTGCGGCATGGTGGCTCAGTGGTTAGCACTGCTGCCTCACAGCACCAGGGACCTGGGTTCGATTCCCACCTCGGGCGACTGTCTGTGTGAAGTTTGCACTTTCTCCCCGTGTCTGTGTAAGGTTGCTTGGTTTCCTCCCACAAACCAAAAGATGTGTAGGTGAGGTGAATTGGCTGTGCTAAATTGCCCATAGTGTTCAGGAATGTGTTGCTTAGATGCATTAGTCAGTGGAAATGTAGTGTGGGTGGGATACTCTTTGGCATGTTGGTGTGGACTTGTTGGGCCAAAAGGGCCTGTTTCCACACTGTAGGGATCCTAATTCTAAAAAAAAGTTCAAGAGATTTATGTTGATTCGCAACTCACGGCATACCAGCTCCCTCATGAGCTGCTGCATTATTTACACACTAATAACAATTTGTTCATTAAACTCAGTTATTTTTGCAGCCAATTCTGGACCAATATAAACTCTAGGTAATTGGATGTCATGGCGTCCATCTATTGGTAATAATAATAATATACCCTTGATTTCTCTTCGGCTGATCCTGGGTTCTGTCTCTCAGCATGTTATTTACTTGATACCTGTGGCTTTGGAGTTGTGTTAACATTGAGTCCAGGTTGGTGTGAAATCCAAATCTTGTCCCTGAGTGATGGAAGGATCCTGAAATGTCTCTCAGAACGTCTTGACCAATGGCTAATGAACACAGATCCAAAGAACAAAACTGCAAACATCCTGAGAGAAATTACGATGAATTTGGGCAATTTTATTTAGAGCTCCGGTATTGGTGACCAAGTGAGTCTGTCATACTAGTGTACCAGACAGTGCCTTTCCTTCATTTACTTGGCTGGAGCTCAGTAAGAATTGGGTATTCTGGTAATATCTTTGCAGAACAAAAATACCCATATGTACAGCATTGAGTCTGGTACAGTAGTCAAACTAGTTTAATGTGTTTGGGTTTACACATAGATATACGAATGGCCATACTTCTCACACAATTTAAACATGTACAAAATATTCTGAATGTACATACATACGTTTCCTATCTTGCATCTGCTAACAAATAAACGTTAACCCTCGGTTTTGTATTCCTAAAGGTATTTTTCCTTTCCTGACAAACCTGTGGGTGCTTCATACTGTCCTGGGCCTGTGTCAGCCCAAAGTATCGCCTTTTTCCTTTCTCCAGCTGTCTCATTGACAGCTGCATTATCAGCATCATGAGGATATTCTTAACATTGAAAAATCTCTCTGGTTGCTCAGCATATGCACCCAAAAGACGTTCAACCATGGCTGTACTCCCCCAGCCACCCAATTGATGCAGCCGTTTTTGAAGGCAAGTCCACCTGTGTACCACACAATTTTATCGTGACTGATGTTTAAGGCTTTCTATTACAGAGAGAGCTCTCTTAAGTTCCTCTGGAGGTTTGTGATTAGTTTGTCCAACCCAAGTTTGTTTGGACAGGGAAACCATAATCTCACCCTTCGTGTGGGACTGTGACATTATTGCAGTTTAAGAGTAGTCATGGAGTTTGGAACAAAAATAAAACTAGTTTAGTTCGATTTGGTTTTGGCATTCTATACATGTCCATGCATATACACATATACACATGACCACAAGAGGGTGCTATTAGAACTCTGTATGTAGATGTCTTTTCCCTGTGAATACTAAATACCAACACGACTGAAAATGTAAAATGATGTACAACAAGCTTTTCTGATTGGTGAATTCCTTAACTAAGTTTGAAAGTGTAATAAATGAGTGTTCAATTAGGCCAAACCACTGAGTAAACAACAATTTCAGCCAATTAGAATTCTCTCTGCTTTTTATTCATTTACATAACGTGCAAACATCATTATCTACTGCTGCCAAGTCATTTTTACAACCCAGCAGAGACTTCTCGATGTCCAAGGTGAGTCAGTAATGGCTGTCTGTACAAGCACCATTCTAAACACCCCTCTCTGTGAAGAAGTCCCCCAGCTTTCATTTACCCCTTTAGACCAACCAATGCCATGCATTCTGTTGGCTAAATTATCTACAAAGGCCACAGGGTTACAACTTGATTCCCCGTTAGGTGCTGCAGCCTACCAATAAGCAGCAGCAGTAAGACACTGGTGTGTGTGTGTTGAATGAGTGTTTTTCTGCTGTAATATGAGGAACCGGATTTCTCAGGATATGAATGATCCTCTGTGAAGAACCCAAGATTTCTAATTTGTAAATGGCGTTTCGTTTTAGCATTTCATAAATATGATTGGTCAGGATAACATATCATTTTCACTGTTTCTTTCATGCAGCTTTCAAAACTTGGCAAATAAGGGAGTGGTTGTAATTAAGCTCTATCTTAAATTTTATTAGATGTGTACAATCTAGTTAAGTCAGATGTTTTGAATATCAGTTCATTGAATTGTGTTTGAGTTTGATTTGTTGAGTTTTCCTTCTGATCCATGCCTTTCATTGGCTTTTCATGTTTTGCCGTGTCTCAGATAGAGTCATCAGATGCCTGTCTAATTCTGGCAAACAAATACTGTCCCGATCCTGACGCTGAAGATGCCTCCAATATTATGAGGTAAGGGTGGAGGATGGAACATTACTACTGAGCGTAACCTCATACCTTCTAGAGGGATAAGGCCAAAGAGGGTGTCCAGAAGTTCTGAATGCAACTTGTCCCATTGTGTGTGCTGCACTCACGGTTTGTGTGTAAGAATTCAAGGTGTTTTATGCACAACAGAATGGTGTTCAGCCCTGTGAGCCAATCCCTTTTTATGAACAGCCACTACCCACCTTCATCGGTATGCCTCAGACTTGGAGTTAGCTTCCAATTAAACACGTTGTTCCTCAATACTGGCTTCCTTGGGTAACCTGTTCTCCTTATATTGACCTTGTGATGAAAAGTTACGTTGACTTTTTTCACGTCTCCCAAGTTTCCTGATATTTAACTGGATCCATGGATTTGAACTTTTCGCAAAGATGGATACGTTGTGATACTTCCCTTCATATGACATGGCCCATTGGAAAATTTCACAACAAAATCTTCTTCAAAACTAACTTCAATTTTCTAACGTCAGGAATAGTTTTCATTGCTCTCTTTGAAGGACAGCAATTTAATTAAGATCAGCACCACCAACATGGGGAACTAAGGAGCAACTGCAGCCTAATGAAGCAGAATGGAATATGTTGGGTTGATAGGGTGAAATGTGTTGGTGGGGAGGAGCGATGGGGTGGGGGTGGACAGTCTCATGTAGAGTGAAAATATCAGCATAGAGCTGGACTGAGTAACCTGTGGTCTGTTGTACATTCAAAGTATTTCAACACAAAGGTAAATGGGATGGGCAAATTATGGTGCTACTCAGAGATGGACGGGCTATTGGGACCTCAATATGTAGGAATAGGGGGGGAGCAGGTGACAGTCCAGCTATTGGGTGGGAAGAGGAGGTGGGCAGACAAGAAGCGAGGGAGATGCTTCAGTTTCTGCCTCACAGATGTCATCCAGAATGGTCCTTACAATTGCAAATAATATCACACTATTGAAGAGAGAGAGACTTTATAAACATCACTTGATGTTTTAACAAGGGCAATCTACCTGACATCATCTGTTTTACACCACTGAAATAAAATGATCTCCATTGTGTTTCCATCTAAGATAAGCAGCACTGACTTTTACATTCTGTTCAAGCCTAATGTTAACACAGACAAAAGCCTGCGTTTCCTGAAAAGATTTTTGTTAAGTGCTTTTGTGTGTTGTGTTTTAAAATGTCATTTGTTTAGTGGTTTGTTTGAGGGGGTATAATTGTGTGTTCTCAGGTTTGGATCTAACTGTGTTGTGGTGCACAAAGAAATCATCACAAATGTATTACCTGGGGTCAGGACTTTTATTTCTGTACAGAAAATGACACTGAATATCTATCACGCTCAGCTGTCTGACACCAGCAGACAGCAGTGAAGGAGGTGAGACTCCAGCAGACAGCAGTGAGTGCAATGTGACACCAGCAGACAGCAGTGCAGGACCCGTGACACCAGCAGACAGCAGTGAGGGAGGTGTGATACCAGCAGACAGCAGTGAGGGGAATGTGATACCAGCAGACAGCAGTGCAGGACCCGTGACACCAGCAGACAGCAGTGTGGGAGGTGTGACACCAGCAGACAGCAGTGAGGGAGGTGAGACTCCAGCAGACAGCAGTGAGTGCAATGTGACACCAGCAGACAGCAGTGCGGGACCTGTGACACCAGCAGACAGCAGTGAGGGATGTGTGATACCAGCAGACAGCAGTGAGGGGAATGTGATACCAGCAGACAGCAGTGAGGCCCCTCTGACACCAGCAGACAGCAGTGAGGGGAACGTGGCACCAGCAGACAGCAGTGAGGGATGTGTAACACCAGCAGACAGCAGTGAAGGGAACATAACATGAGGAGACAGCAGTGAGGGGAACGTGACACCAGCAGACAGCAGTGAGGGATGTGCAACACCAGCAGATAACAGTGAGGGGATCATGACTCCAGCAGACAGCAGTGAAGGGAATGTGACACCAGCATGACAGCAGTGAGGGGAACGTGACACCAGCAGACAGCAGTGAGGGATGTGTAACACCAGCAGATAGCAGTGAGGGGATCGTGACTCCAGCAGACAGCAGTGAGGAATGTGTAACACCAGCAGATAGCAGTGAGGGGATCGTGACTCCAGCAGACAGCAGTGAAGGGAATGTGACACCAGCATGACAGTTGTTTCTGTCATGACTAGGGACTATTAGTATCTGTTACAAATCATGTAGGAGTATGGAAAGCATTTGTTTGTTTATTATTCCTGCATCTGAACAAAAGTCTTTTACAGACTATTTTTCAACTGGGATTTTGAAAAGTTTTGCTGCAGGAAATGTACAGCCAAATAAAATAGATAGACACAATCTGGAAAGTATATATCATCTCAAGTACTTTATTAAAAGCATTGACAGTCTTCATTATTGTTGTGACTACAACATATATTACAATGAAAGCCAGGAAGGTGCTGGGCATTGCTACAAAGATGTGGCCTAGTTACATCAGAGACCTGGATATCCTGTCTTACCCACTTGTGAAAACTGCCTTATAACCGATCGCTGACTGCTCGGTGAAGATCAATAGTCTGGTCAGATGAGGAATAATGCTAATTCTCTGACGGAAGGGTACCATAAGAAATAAAATTTAAGAGATGCAACTCCTGTTCACAGGAGGTAGCAGGAAAAAATTGAGTGTTGAAATCCCTTGGAGGTGTCACACACTGATAATTCCAAAAAAAAATTATTGGGCCAATGTTTCCTGCCTGTCTCTTGTTGCTCCTTGATCCGAGTGGGTCCATTTCAGAGGGCAGTTAAAAGTCAACATATGGGTCTGGATGCACGTGTAAGATTGGATAAGGATAGCAGGTTTGTTTCCCTAAAGGACATTAGAGAATCAGATGGGTTTTTACAACATTTAGCATGGTCGCCATTAGGCTAATGTTGTCTTTATTACAGATATTGATTGAATTCAAACTTCACCATCGCCAACGGTGGCATTTGAACTCATGCCCCGGAAAATGAGCCTGAGCTTCTGGATTATTAGGGCTTGTGACATTATCACTGCCTCCCCTTAGCAACCCTGGACTAGCAACTCGGGCCAGTGTTCTGAGGACATGGATTTGAATCCCACCAAAGCAGAGTGTGACATTCCATTTAAAGATAACATCTGGAGTAAAAAGTTAGCTTAATGGTGATCATGTAACCGCTGCCAGTTGTTGTAAAAATCCTTTTCTAAAATTTCAAAACGATACTTTATTCATAAATAAAACATATATATACGTAATCGCTAAAGCAGTTTGGTTCAGTGCTGTCTTTGGAGAAACAGACAAATATTGGAGTTTGACTTTCCTGACAATTCCAAACCCGTTTCTTACTTATGCAAGATACTATTTATATATATTTGAGGCACTGGGGAAGTCCAATAACTGAATGGACCCCCATTGTACTTTGGCTGAAAGGCCTCAGACAGTGAGCTTTCCCACGATGCCTTGGCAGCAGCTGCCCCAGTCTTTAGTGTGTCCCTGGGCACATGGTCCTGGACTGGGGAATGTCTGCAATGCTCAGTCGAGGTCAATTCCTTGCTCTGGAAGACAAGCAGGTTTCAGGCAGACCAAAGAGTGTCTTTTACTGAGTTGATTGTCCTCCAGGCATGGTTGATGCTTGTCTTCGTGTGCGTCCCGGAAAACAGACCGTAGAGCACAGAGTCCATCATCACAGAGCAGTTCAGGATGCACCTCGACAAAAACCATTGCATCTTCCTCCAGACTTCCTTTACAAAGGCACCTTCAGAAGGAGGTGTATGACAGTCTCTACTCCCCACTCTGTCCGACACCCACTTCATGGGCTGTGTACAGTGGCGCTGAGAGTCTGGGCGTACATGAAGGATTTCACACCACCAGCCAAGCGATGTCTTAGTGCTTATTGGAGACTTCTGGTGAGTTGCTGTAAAATCCATCTGGTTCATTCATGTCCTATAGGGAAGGAAATGTGCTGTCCTTACATAGTCTGACCTATATGTGACTCCAGACCCATACAATGTGGTTGACTGCAAAGTGCACTTTGGGCAATTTGGGATGTAATAAATGCTGGCCTAGCCAATTCAGCTCATATCCCAAGAAATAATTAACTTAAAAAATCTATAACTTTGCCAGAAGTATCCATATGTAAATACACTTTGTACTGAGGTTGCAGTTGCACCATGGGGAAAAAAAGAGAAATTGACTTATTTTTTTGTCCAGCTTTGCTCTGGTGTGTTTAAAACTATGTTGTGTAATTCAACATACAACTAGCAGGGACTGAATAATCCCAAAGGTACTGTAATGGTTGGCTCCCATTGAGATGCGCAGCACAGAAACAGACCATTCTATCCAACTCATCCATGCTGATCAGATATCCTAAATTAATCTAGTCTCATTTGCCAGCACTTGGCCCATATCACTCTAAACCCTTCCTATTCATATACCCATCCGGATGCCTTTTAAATATTGTAATTACCAGCATCCACCATTTCCTCTGGCAGCTCATTCCTTATATGCACCACCCACTGCATAACATTTGCCCCTGAGGTTTCTTTTATATCTTTCCCCTCTTACCCTAAACTTATGCCCTCTACTCTGGACTTCCAAACCCAGGGAAAAGACCTTGTCTATTTATCCTATCCATGCCCCTCATGATTTTATAAACCTCTATAAGGTCACCCTTCATCCTCCAATGCTCCAGGGACAACAGCCCCAGCCTATTCAACCTCTCCCTGTAGCTCAGACCTGTAGCACAGGAGTTGGGAGGTCATGTTGCGGCTGTATAGGACATTGGTAGGCCACTGTTGGAATATTGCATGCAATTCTGGTCTCCTTCTATCGGAAAGATGTTGTGAAACTTGAAAGGGTTCAGAAAAGATTTACAAGGATGTTGCCAGGGTTGGAGGATCTGAGCTACAGGGAGAGGCTGAACAGGCTGGGGCTGTTTTCCCTGTAGCATCGGAGGCTGAGGGGTGACCTTATAGAGGTTTACAAAATTAGGAGAGGCATGGATAGGATAAATAGGCCTGGCAGGTGGGACTAGATTGGGTTGGGATATCTGGTCGGCATGGACAGGTTGGACCAAAGGGTCTGTTTCCATGCTGTACGACTCTATGACTCTATGATTGGACTTTACCATCTTCTCCACGACCGATGTTCAACTTACAGGTGTATAATTCCGTTTTCTCTCGAGCTCCCTTTTTAATAGTGGGGTTGTATTCATTATTATTCAATCTGTAGGAACTATTTCAGTGTCTAAAGCATCTTGGAAGAAAAACACCACTATTTCCAAGGCCACCTCCTTAAGTACTTTGGGATATAGATTATCAGATCCTGGGGATTTATTAGCTTTCAATTTTATCAATTTTTGCAGCTCCCTTTTTTTGCCAAAGGATCATTGCAGTAAAAGGTTAAAGGCATGCTCTCTGAATAGAGAAACGATTGGTGGTGATTTATCCTGAGGGTCACCATACCTCTGGCAATGGGAGAGATTAAGAAGGAGAGACCTTCAGTGGTAAGCTCAGCCAGTGTGGGTATTAAACCCATGCTGTTACATCCAGCCAACTGAGTTAACCGACCCCCCGATTAATCAATGGAATCTCCTGACAACACTGGCTCGACAGCCAAGATAGCAGCCACCCAATGTTTCATGGCAATAATATATACTGCCAGGGAAATAGTCAGACCTGTCGGTGTGCTATATTAGGGTGTGCACAAGTCTTTTCATTTTGGAGAATAGATTATGCACGGTCTATGTGAAATTCCCAATATGCTAGGTTTAAGCATCTCTGTGGTCTTGAACCATTGTGCACAATTTCACTGGAAGGCTTTGTTTTTAAAAAAAAATTCATGATACATGGATATTATTACCATTTGCTGCTTATGCCTAACTATCTTTGAGAATGTGGTGTTGAGGCATCTGAATGGCTCGTTCAGTTTTTTCAGATGCAACTACATTGCTATGGGTCTGGAGTAATATTTAGGATGAACCAAATTAGAACAGCACAGATTTTCTTCATTAAAGGACATCAGTGAACTAAATGCATTTTTCTAGCTATCCTGTTGTTACATAAACACAGTTACTGGAATAGCATTATATTTCCAGATTTATATAAATTCTCCAGGTGTAACGTGGTGACCTAAGGGGCAACTTTTCACACACAGGGTGGTACGCATATGGAATGAGCTGCCAGAGGAAGTGGTGGAAGCTGGTACAATTGCAACATTTAAAAGGCATTTGGATGGGTATATGAATAGGAAGGGTTTGAAGGGATATGGGCCGGGTGATGGCAGGTGGGACTAGATTGGGTTGGGATATCTGGTCGGTATGGACGGGTTGGACGAAAAGGTCTGTTTCCATGCTATATATCTATGACCTCCAATTTTGGTGTCATGTGCAAACTTACTAACTATACCTCTTATGCTCACATACAAATCATTTCTATGAATGACGAAAAGCAGTGGATCCAGCACCGATCCAATCCTCGTGGTACACCACTGGTCACAGGCCTCCAGTCTGAAAAGCAATCCGCCACCACCACCCTCTGTTTTCTATCTTTGAGCCAATTCTGTATCCAAATGGTTAGTTCTCCCTGTATTCCGTGTGATCTAACCTTGCTAACTAGTCTCCCATGAGGAACCTGCAGAGGAACAGTCGGTTGTGGTCTTATTGTTGAGCAGGCTCAAGAGCCCTACGGTCTATTCCTGGTCTATACCTTGTTTTCTTCATTATAAGTAAAGGGACAAGTGGAGTATATTCATTTTTTAAATTAAGCATTTCTATAAGTTTTTCTTGAATCTAATCCTGCAAATGCAAAATTGAGGTAACACTGCTTACTTCTTTGCTGCCTTGCAATTGTATTATTTGTAACTGTTCAGGAGATTGCCTCCTATTTGCCTAAAAAGGTCCAGTCTAATTAATAATTTTGCTTTTTTGTTTCAGGGTAATATCTATCAAAAATTACAATCCAAAGATAAGAATTATAACACAGATGTTACAGTATCATAACAAGGTCAGAATCTTCTTTTATTGACTATAGAATGCTGTTTTGATTACTCTCTTGAATAATCTCATCATTTGAGAGGGCTGCAGATATTGACTGACTCTTGAGTCCAAACCCTGTGTCTCAATTGCAAAGTCTTAGGGTTAGTGCAGAGGTTCTACCATTTGTTTTCAACAAGGGAATGGCACGCTGCCGGTTGATGAGACAATCCTTGCAGCACAGTCAAGGCCGTTCAGCTTATTGTGGTCATACTAGCATCGTGAAAGAGCCATCCAGTTGGTTCCCAATATCGCCGCCACCCCCAGCCCTGGGAAAGCTCTGTGTATCTCTGTATAGTCTTCTATGCTTCACCCAGGTTTTCATGCATTTGCCCCAGTCAGCCTCCACTGCTCTCCAAGGTAGAGCGATAGTCAGGTTGAAATCTTGGAGTAGAAGGTTCAATATTGAAGATATAAGCAATGACCCTGGGGCAGGTGGGTTCGCTGCCTTGGATAGGGGATTCCTGCTCCATTTGACTGACAAGCAGTCCTCATCTCTCCTCAGCTGCCCAGTTAAATCCAGAGGACAGTTATAAAAGGGAGGCAGCCCCCCTCATTATAATTTTGAAATGAACTTCCTGCTTCCGAAACCAGTTTGCCTGTGAAAATTTCCTCATCCTACCTGACGCCCCTGAATTTGAGATAAAATTCTCACAAACTCCATTGCCTACACAAAACTCCGTCTCCTGAACTTCAAATCCTGAAGAGGGGTAAGTTGAAGGAAATCACAGCTGCCAAGTTTGAGGGACAAGCGGGATGCTACTGGTTGAGAAAGGCAGGGATATCAGGAAGACTGAAGGAGAAGTGGGCTAGGATCTCTTGTTGCCTGTGGTGTCATTCCCTGGGGAGAATCAGAAGACAAACAAACAACAAGACTGAATAGTCTAACGGAAAATGACTTGCTCTATGTATGTTCAGTATCGTTTTCTTTCTCCAGACTGAAAGCATGGCATGTGGCATTGAAACAGAGAGATATTTGATATTGTGTGCCTGTGCCAGCAATATCGCAACCTGATTTGGATCCAAGCTGCAGACTTGCAGCAGATGTTTCTGCTCCTCACATTTTCCCCTCTGTCTTGCTAATGCAGGATTTCTTTGGACTGATGGAAAAAAATACATTTAAATGACATATTTTTGTAGAAAGCATAGAATGTGACCAGAAGAAGCACAAGGCTAGTGTCACTTAAGGAGAGCTTGGTGTTCAGTTTGTTTTCAGGAAGTATTTTTAACACAGCCCTTGCACTGGCCTCCCTGGGAATCTTACTGCACAGGAGTCCAAGCTGCTGTCAATAGCAGTTGCTCCTCTCTGTGGTCACTACCTGGAACTGCAGAGGGTGAAACTTGTCCCCTATCATGGTATCTTGCTGTTTTTGAAGGAAGAATAAGCATTGAGGACCTAATTTTGAAACAGAGTTTCCTTTCCCCTTGATTTAGTTCGTTAGAGGTTTAGTGTGAGGAACCTGGGCAATCTTTTACTTTCCTTGCAAGGAGAGTCATGGAATCCCTACTGTGGAAACAGGCCATTCAGCCCATTGAGTCCACACTAACCCTCCAAAGATATCCCACCATTCACGGGTCATTTTGAGGAACACTTCTTCACACAAAAGGAAGTGGGACAGTGGAACTTACTTCAATCCTAAAAAATACAGTGTAGAGGCAGTGGGTTCAATTGGAAATCCCAGATTTGATTTTGATGATTTCCACTAGGCTGTCTTATTAAGGGTTACAGTATCAATGCAGTTGAATGGACTTAAAATACAGTTAAGTCACAGTTTAGTTGAATGGCTTAACAAGGCTTAAGGTGCCAAGGACTTTGTCCTCTCTGTTTTCTCTCGCAAATGACTGAACATCCGAGATCATTGTACCAGGCACTAAATCCATTCTTAGTTTCGCAGTTCAAAGTATCTTGAATGTTTCTGCGCCATCTATCACTCCTGGTGTAAGCCTTCGCCATCCACTGGTGCTGATGGCATAGTGATATTGTAACTGGACTAGTAATCCAGAGACATAAGTAATATTCTGGGGACCTTGGTTCAAATCCCACATCTGCAGATGGTGATAGTTGAATTCAATCTGGAATTAAAAGACTAATGACCATGAAGCCATTGTCATAGAAACCCCTCTAATTCTTATCTGGTCTGGCCTACGTCTGACTCCAAACACACAGCAGTGGGATTGACACTTGACTGCCCTCTGCACTAGAACCACTGACTTCATTACAACCTTGGGTCGAACATGAACAAAAGAGACAAATTTCAGCAGTGAGGTGAGATTGACTGCCGTTGACATCAACATCACATTTGACCAAGTATGGCATCAAGGGTCCGTAACGAAACTCAAATCGGGGAAAACTATCTGCTAATTGGAGTCATACCTGGCACAAAAGGCTGTTGTGGTTGTTGGAGGTCAGTCATCTTAGCTCAGGACATCACTCAGCGCAGTATTTTATCCCCAGCCACTTTCAATACTTCATCAATGACCTTTCCTGCACCACGAAATAAGAATTGGGGATGTTTGCTGATGATTGCATAAATTGAGCACCATTCATACCACCTCAGATAGTAAAGCAGCCGATGTCCAAATGCAGCAAGACCTGGATGCAAAGCAGATTTGGCTGACAGGTGAAAAGCAACTTTGGAAGAATTCTGAGCAATCGTCCCATGTTCCCATGAGCATTCTGTTTCAAAGAGGGTTGTGCAGCTCGGCACTAGCTTAATAGGTAATGGTACGGTCTGACGTGGTAATGGTAGATGAGACTTCAGGTTCATTTTCTCATATGTTTTGTATTAGCTGAACACAGCTGAAGCAACAGTCAAGGAATTGTACTTAGCCCTAGTGACCCTAAGGCAAAGAAGGGGGAAAAGAATTAGCCAGACTTCCTATTCCTCATGACTACCCCTCTCCTTCCCATGTACCTCCCTCATCCTGTGCCCTCAATAGAAAGTGTACGTGTGGGTGTGGGGTGATGACGGAATATGTTTGGCCATTAAACACAGTATGGTTACATAACCTACTGACATTTGCTGTCTGAGTGAAGAAGGGCCAATTCAGTGAGGTATTCTTCCCTAGTCCTCTCCAGAGGGGCAGTCAATGGTGAGAGTATACATTGCTCTTTGTTAACACGTTTGTGATTCCCACCGTGCAGGAATGTTTGCTGCCCCTAGAAGTACGGGGAAGGAAGTTGCTCAGGAATCAAATTTGAAAAATAATCAAGCAGACTGTCCTACTTCTCCAGTTCCAAAACCAATCAATTGATTTGATTTTTAACAGAATTTTCACTTCAATGATTAAGATCTGTTTAGTTTGAAATGTTGCTGCCATTTTTTTCTTGCATGTGTATTTAAAATGACAATAAAGTACATCTCTTCAAATTCAGGATTCTCACACCTGTAAAATGTCAGCTAGCAAAATGCAGCACTGACAGCCCAGGCACAAGGTGGGGAAGGGAGGCCGCTTGTATCGGGTGTATGTTCCACGCTTGCTATTGGAAAGGCTGCAGCTGCTCTTGTTTTTGTAGTTCATTACAGAACAGAAATGCTACACTGGCACCTCTGCATGAACAATATAAAAATAAAACAAAATGTTTAACCAACGATATTGGAAAGGTATGAAAGGCCCGAGGGAGCTCGCTCTGAATGGGCAACAGATGTGAATCCAGATTGAAGTCCAGTGTGTTTGCTGCACACTGCTGCATTGCCACCCTATTGTTTGGGGTTCCCAGGGAAAATAAAGGAGACAGTTAGTTCAAACTTTTCGTGATGCACTGCATACATTTTCATGCTGTATGGGATGGGGGGGTGCAGTATGAGCAGAATTGAATTTGTACACTTCTCTTTTATTTTTGCTCTCCTCTGCTATCAGGCCCATCTGCTGAACATACCCAGCTGGAATTGGCGGGAAGGGGATGATGCAATCTGCCTAGCTGAACTGAAGCTGGGTTTTATAGCTCAAAGCTGCCTGGCTCCAGGCCTCTCTACAATGCTGGCCAATCTCTTCTCCATGAGATCGTTCATCAAGGTATTGTACTGTCTCTTCATATTAAGCCTGAGAAAACATTCATTCTACTTGTCATTCTTTTGAAAAAAAAGCATATATCTTGAAGGAAAAATACAAAAAGATGGAAGATGTTGCCATGTTTTACTTTGTGTTTAACAGCAGGTGTCCCCCACATACCACAGTTTTTAATGTGTGCCAGCGCTTCAGTAATTCAAATGGAGTGTGAATCTGATGTTGCTTTCTTGGGCTTGAATTTAGTTAAACTAACTGTGCACAGGTTATATATTTGGTGCAGTGTTTAAAATGTGATTGCTGCCAAACACATAGAATGCTAAGCTGTTAAGAGGTGAAACCCAGATGGGTTTTTTGATTGCAAGCTGTATATATACAAGAGTCTGCATTGCCAATTGACTCCTCTATCATTTCCACCAAAATGTGTGGCATCAGCAAGGGGCTACTTTCTGCCATTTCTTGTCTACAAAACTACCATCGCAGTTTTTTTTCCCTGTACAGGTAAATGCTTGTGGTGCATGGATGATTAACGATGCACTGCTGCATCCACTTCCTCCCAAAAATATAGGCTAACAGGTTGTATCTACTTCTGAGGCCAAAGTTGGTGGGTTCAACTCCCACTCCAGAGACTTGAGTCCACCAATCTAATTCAGCACTTGGGAGCAGTGCCAAAGAAACGTTGCACTGTTAGGGGTCCAATCCTTTGGATGCCACATTAAGAGGTCCTGTCTTCTCTCTGAAATGGTGCTTAATTATTTCAAAGAAGAGAAGCTAAGATAACTCTCTGATTCTAGGTATTATTCATCCTTCAGTCAACAGCAATAGAACAGACTATCTGCTCTTATCATATTGTTTGTAGGAGTTTGCTACATGTAATTAGCTGCTATGCTTTCTATATAATGTGTCTTGGGGCATCCAGAGTTTGTGGAGACACAGTATTAATGCAAGTATGCTTTTCTTTCTATGATTTTTTTTCCCAGTGCTCTTGATGACAGCATGAGAACAGAGGTTATGTTCAAGATGTAATGGCATTTTAGAACATAGCCCCTTGATGTTGCATCGGGCTGTGAAACCAATCTGAATCCCATCTCACCTACCCTGTTCCATTATCACCCATATGTCTATCCAATGACCAGTTAATTGCCCTTAAAGTTGGTGAGTCTACTACAGTCGCAGACAGGCCGATACATGCCCCTGTTACTCTCTGAGTAAAGAAACTACCTCTGATATCTGTCCTAAATCTATCACCCCTCAATTTAAAGCTACATCCCCTGTGTTAGCCTTCGCGATCAGAGGAAAAAGGCTCTCACTGTCCACCCTATTTAACCGTCTGATTATCTTGTATGTCTCAATTAAGTCACCTCTCAACATTCTTCTCTCTAACAAAAACAGCTTAAGTTCCTCAGCCTTTCCTCCTTCCCTCCATTATCAGGCAACATCCTAGTAAATCTCCTCTGAACTCTCTCCAAAGCTTCCACATCTTTCCTATAATGCAGTGACCAGAACTATACACAATACTCCAAGTGCGGCCGCACCAGAGTTTTGTACAACTGCAGCATGACCTCATGGCTCCAAAAACTCAATCTGTCTACTAATAAAAGCTAACACACCATATGCCTTCTTAACAACCCTATCAACCTGGGTGGCAACTTTCAGGGATCTATGTACATGGACACTGAGATGTCTCTGTTCATCTAGACTGACAAGAATCTTACCATTAGCCTAGTACTATGCATTCCTGTTATTCCTCCCAAAGTGAATTACCTCACACCTTTCTGCATTAAACTCCATTTGCCACTCTCAGCCCAGCTCTGCAGCTTATCTATATCCCTCTGTAACCTGCAACATCCTTCGGCACTATCCACAACCCCATTGACCTTAGTGTCATCCACAAATTTACTAACCCATCCTTCTACGCCCTTATCCAGGTCATTTATAAAAATGACAAACAGCAGTGGCCCCAAAACAGATCCTTGTGGTACACCACTAGTAACTGATCTCCAGGATGAACATTTTCCGTCAACCACCACCCTCTGTCTTCTTTCAGCTAGCCAATTTCTGATCCAAACCGCTAAATCGCCCTCAATCCCATAATTCCATATTTTCTGCAATAGCCTACCGTGGGGAACCTTATCAAATGCCTTACCAAAATTCATATGTGCCTCATCAACTACTTTACCCTCGACAACCTGTTTGATCACCTTCTCAAAGAACTCAATTAGGTTTGTGAGGCATGACCTATCCTTCACAAAACTGTCTTGACTATCTCTAATCAACTTATTCCTCTCTAGATGATTATAAATCCTATCTCTCATAACCTTTGCCAACGCTTTACCCACAACTGAAGTAAGACTCACTGGTCTATAATTACCAGGCTTGTCTCCACTTCCCTTCTTGAACAAGATCCTCCAGTCTTCTGGTACTATTCCTGGAGACAATGATGACATAAAGATCAAAGCCAAAGGCTCTACAGTCTCCTCCCTGGCTTCCCAGAGAATCCTAGGATAAATCCCATCTGACCCAGAGGACTTATCTATTTTCAGAATTGCTAACTCTACCTCCTTGTGAACCTCAATCCCATCTAGTCTACTAGCCTGTATCTCAGTATTCTCCTCGACAATATTGTCTATTTACAGTGTGAATACTGATGAAAATGTTCATTTAGCACTTCCCCTATCTCCTCTGACTCAATGCACACTTCCCACTACTATCCTTGATTGGTCCTAATCTTACTCTAGTCATTCTTTTATTCCTGATATACCTATAGAAAGCCTTAGATTTTTCCTTGATCCTATCTGCCAACAACTTTTCATGTCCTCTCCAGGCTCTTCTTAGCTCTCTCTTTAGGTCCTTCCTGGCTAATTTGTAACTTTCAAGTGCTGTAACTGAGCCTTCATGTCTCATCCAAGCCTCCTCCTTTCTCTTAACAATAAAAACGTTTTGTGGCGTTCCTGACCATGTGACTGAAACATGTCATAGTGTGAAACCTGTAAACTGCAGGCATTGTTGGCTGAGTGAGGAAAATGAAAAAAGCTCAATGCCACCGTATTCTCAAAATCTCCTTGAATATGTCATCAGTTTGATATCCCACACAAATGGATGGAATTTCATTGTGCCTTGCCTTGAAATAGGCAATCGTTCTTTACATTATGATTGAAAAGTTGTGACTAAAAGCTGATGGTATCCTTGTCTATGAGTGTCTTGTCACACAAAGATAAATTTTGCAAAATTATCACATTGAGAGGCATAGGGATAAAATGGAACTTCACTGAGATCACAAAATGGGTGCTAACTAATTGTCCACCAATGGGCAGGTTATTTTTTATTTCAAAAATCTACTTTATTCATATGTTATAGAGTCATAGAGATGTACAGCATGGAAACAGACCCTTTGTCCATGCTGCCTAGATATCCAACCCAATCTAGTCCCACCTGCCAGCACCCGGCCCATATCCCTCCAAACCCTTCCTATTCATATCCCCATCCAACTGCCTCTTAAATGTTGCAATTGTACCAGCCTCCACCACTTCCTCTGGCAGCTCATTCCATACCCGAACCACCCTCTGTGTGAAAAAGTTGCCCTGTGGGTCTCTTTTATATCTTTTCCCTCTCACCCTAACCTATGCCCTCTAGTTCTGGATTCCCCGACCCCAGGGAAAAGACTTTGCCTATTTACCCTATCTCTGCCCCTCATAATTTTGTAAACCTCTATAAGGTCACCCCTCAGCCTCCGACGCTCCAGGAAAAACTGCCCTCGCCTGTTCAGCCTCTCCCTATAGCTCAAATCCTCGAATCCTGGCAACATCCTTGTAAATCTTTCTGAACCCTTTCAAGTTTGTAATATATATCATGGTCAAAAATGTGTTTCAGTTCTGTACAGTAGCATATGAAGCTTGACTCTATCCAATAAACAAACCAAAGGCTTCTCTTAGTTGTACAAGACTATATTTACATGCATTTGAGGCAGCAGAAGGGTCCGATAACTGATTGGACCACCATTTAACTTTGGCAGAAAGGCCTCAGACATTGGTCTTTCCCCACTGCGCCTTGGCAGCAGCAGTCCCAAGCTTTAGTGCTTCCCTCAGCTCAAAGTCCTGGATCTTGGAATATGTCAATCTGCAACATTCAACTCCTTGCTGTAGAAGACCAATAAGTTTCAGGCAGACCAAAGAGCATCTTTCACCAAGCTGATGGTCCTGCAGGTACAGTTGATGCGTCAGTGTGCGTCCTGGGGAGCAGACCGTAGAGCAGACTCACATGTCATGGAGCTGTTCAGGACGAACATCGACAAAAGCCACTCAATCTTTCTCCAGACTTCCTTTACAAAGGCAATAGACAGGCATGTGTCAACCCGTTCAGTTGAGGCTTTGCAGATTGAAGTGTATGCCACTGTGTGACGTAACCCTGCTTTATATGCAATGACCAAATTCTTCAAAGAATTTATATGGAGCCCATGACCACTGGAAATGCTTCACTGCCAATGAATTAGTTTGAAGTATTGTTTAATTCTCTTATAAGTCAATGGAATTTCAGATAAGGTGGGTCTGTAAAGGGTGGAAAATTTGCTTCCACTTTGTAGCTCTACCAGAGTTGAATTGGTCCTATAATATGGTATGACACATCAGTGCTGTATGGAGGTAGGTTTGCATTACTGGAGGCATTTAAGTGAGATTGTTAAACAGAGATTCCGACTGCCTCTTCAGGCAGATCTGAAAGATGATTGCCTTGTGGCCTTGCTAACTTTTGTTGTTCAACCAATACCACCAAAATAGTCTCCTCGCTCATTACTGTTTGTGAGATTTCATGGTGTGCAGGTCAGCTGCCTCATGTTCAAAATAATTTATTGGCAATGAAGCCTTTTAATCCTCCTGAATCATGAAAGGCTCAATGTAAATGTCAGCTTGTCTGAGTTTAATAGATTTTGTTACTGTGCTTGGTATCCATGTTAGCAGTTGCACAGAAGGGACCTTCTGATGCTCAGTACCACATATTAGCATGTGTTTCAATCTGCAAAACCATGTTAGAGTCAATCTGGCATGTAGTTTGTGCTTGCTCAATTGTGGGAGGAATCATTAAGAAGTTCAGGATGACATGACCCAGTAATGAGCAAATTTCAGCAATATTTGTATTGTCAGGGATTGAAATACCTTTTATGAGATTCCTTATTGTATTCCCATTGAAGGATGCACCTTTATTCTTTATTTGTTTCATAAAATGTGGTCTCCAGTACAGCATCTTCATCCGTGCCATAAAGACAGTAGCGTATTTTCAGTATCTCATGAGACACAGACTTGACATTGGTGCTTTCTGGCACACTTACAGCTGTACCTCATTCGCTGTGGCCGAATACGACAGTGAACAAACAGTTGAGAGGAAAATAGAACATGTATATGTGATAGAAATAAACATCGATGGAATTAGAAGCAGTACTAGAAGGTGTATAAATACTGGCAGAGGCTAATTAGGCTGAGTGGCATTTTTTTTAAAAAGTAGATTTTATGTAAAACTGTAAAATTCATTGACACTTTGGATTTGTCAGCAATATAGCCACATCAGTTAAATCACATATAGAACCTCATGTAATGTGATTAAAATATTTTCAAAAGCCTGACAGATCCTGCCCAAAGTAATCTGTTGCTCATAAAAATGAATGTTTAGAGGACCACCAATTGTGGACTGTTGGAAGAACTTAGTGGATGTCATTTATGGTGTGGGCTCTGTTGAAAGTCATTTATCAAACCACCCTAACCTTGTAGCCTTGACAGATAGTGTATTCCATAGAAATAAATAGGCTGAGATTTTAAAAGTCTGAGCTACATATAAGATGGTTAAACATACCATAATGCATTTATAATGATTCTTGAACATCTTTGATTCATGTGCTACTCTCCTGTGTTTATAAGCAATAAAGGTTGGTTCTTTTGTATGCAGTCTCTAGCTATCAGCAGTATGCCACTGGAGGTATTCTGACACAGCTTTCAAGATACTCAGCTAGCATTATATAAGGTTTCCAATGTGAAACTCAGGCCGCCAGTTTATAGTTCTGTCCTGAGGAAGCAAAGCAGGAGTTTTAGTACAATACAGGTTGATACATTTCTGATAATATCATTGCATTTGCTACTGCTGTTTAATCTATGTGCATTACACTGCTGGCTTTCACACAGTGCCTGCATTTCAAAACATGATATGAAGCTGACAAACTCTTGGTAGTAGATTAGAATGGTGCTGGAAAAGCACAGCAGGTCAGGCAGCATCCGAGGAACAGGAAAATCGACGTTTCGGGCAAAAGCCCTTCATCAGGAATAGAGTCAGGGTGCCTGCAGAGTGGAAAGTTAAATGAGAGGGGGGTGGGGGTGGGGAGAAAGTAGCATAGAATACAATAGGTGAATGGGGATGGGGATGGTAGTACACAAGCCTAGCATTTCAGGCTGGTAGAGGTTTACAATGCTTATTGTTAAATCTTCGTGACCATTTCACTAATGTTGAAGTTCCAAGGTTTATACCAACCCGGAATTCAAACTGGAAACAATCTCTACATGTCATGTGAAAAATAGCAAGATGTCAGCCTTGGCTCTGAAGTTAGCACTTTCCACTTGGTCAGCAGGTTGTTGGTTCAAGCTCTGACCCAAGCATATAAATTAGGTTAGGATTCAAGTGCAGTATTGAGGGAGTGTTGCACAGTCTTGGATTAAAATGATAATCGAAGCCACGTCTGGTCTCTTAAATAATGTAAAAATGTTTAATGATAATTTTCAAGGAAATGCAGAAGAATTCTCTTTGGTACCCTGGCCAATATCTCAATCATTGCCATCAAAATATAGGTGATCAAGTCATTATCTCATTGCTGTGCAAATATTGGCTGCTATATTTACTACATTGGAAATGAATCTTCAGTTCTGAAATATTTCATTCGCACTAAGCTCTTTTGGGCCATTTGGAGGCCATGAATGGCTATATAAATGCAAGTTCTAAAATGTTGGTAAATTGTGTGTGTTGTGGATGCTCGCAATACTAATGGAGCCAGCCAGCTGGAGCAAAAGGATGGATCAAGTTATGCTTCAAATTTCAGTTAGTTGCAAGGCGTACTCCATTAGTACTAAACTTTCCACTCAGACCAGATCATATCTCAACTGAAATACAAGGATATCAGTTCTTGCAGCATAAGAGACCACAAATAATGAAATGTGGCAGCAATTTGGAGCACTTGTAGTTTGGAGGGTGAACAATGAAATTGTTGAAGGATTCCGTTCTAAACATGAAGTCCAACGAGAAAAGTGGCATCAGATGGCGAAAGAAGATCAAGTATGGTATCGAGACTTACACTTGCAGTATTTGTATCTTTAGTGTGTAGCATTTGAAGATAAGTAAGATGAGTGAAAAAGAGATAAAATGTGAGGTATTCCATGCAGTATCAAGTTTGTGGATACTAGTGGGAAAGGTGTCAAGGTAACAATAATTGTGAGACAGGTTTGCTGTTACTGTAACCTTCAATTATTTATGGATCTAGATGTTCCTTGGCATCAGAAAGACAATTTAAGGATTCTTTAAAAAGTGACGCTTCAGATTTGGAGCCACCTTGACCATAGAGGATCTGGAATATAGGATTTTAATAAAACACGTGAATTACCCTATTGATTTGTTTCTGGGACAGTAACAGAGATGTCAGGGCACCAGCATCTGTCTCATTTGCCAGGTGCCAGTATTCTCTGAATTGTTGTTGTATACCCTTGTGTAATGTACAACAGCTGTTCCAGGGTCTCAGTCTGATACTATTGCAATAGGAATTGAGACATGCTGTGTGGTGAGCAATTCACTGGCTCCTGGTCACGGAGCCCCACAAAATTGCACCAGCCTTTCCATCCACGTAACAAACTGTGCATTCAAAAGGTAAAGCAATGGCAAAGGCAAATCAGGGATACTACACCCTCACAATTGAAAAAGGTCGATGAGAAATATGTGCGGATTTGTAATATTTTTGAGAGATAAAGGAATACCTCTGCCTGCAAGTTTTCCTCCAAGCCCCACACTGTGCTGATTTGAAATTATATCATTATTCCTTTGCTGCTGCTAAGTCAAAATCTTCCTTCTTAATAATGTGTACCTATGTTACAAGGGCAATAATGGCTCACCACCACCTTTTTAAGGACATGTAGGAATGGGCAACAAATCTTGGCCCCCTGCCTACATCCCATGAACAAATAAAAACAAACATAAGAGATAAAACAGGACATTTCATTCCAATTCTGACTTGGAGCTAGTTCAGGAAGTTCTTGTTTCCACCACCCACCCTCCTCTCACGCTTTGCTTACAGTTTCAATTATTTTTTAAAACTTATTTTTAAACCCCCAATCACCAAGGCAGTGACTCACATTTTGGGTTTTGTGCTGTTACTGCTGATTACCCTCCCATACCTTGTCCAAATGAATTTAGAGTTTTAGAATCCCTCCAGCGCGGAAACAGGTCCTTTGGCCCAATGAGTCCACACTGACTCTCCAAAGAGTTTCCCAGCCAAACTCTTTACGACTTATTTACCCTGACTAATACACCTAACCTACACATCCCTGAACATTATGGGCAATTTAGCATGGCCAGTTCACCTAACCTGCACATCTTTGGATTGTGAGAGGAAATCCACGCAGACACAGAGAGCATGTGCAAACTCCATACAGACAGTTGCCCGAGGTTGGAATGGAACCTGGGTCCCTGGTGCTATGAGGCAGCAGTGCTAACCACTGAGCCACCATGCCGTCCTCATATGATACTTCTTAAAGTACAAACTTGACCATTCACCGACAATGAGCTATTCAGTTGTGCTGATTGATGAACCTGACCTCCTCACCATAGATATTTCAGATTGTAGAGCAAGCTTCTCCTCCCCAATGCCCCGTCACAATGCTGTCGCGGTGATGGATTTGGGTAAGACAGCATACATTCTCCAACCTACTTGGTTGTTGTAACCCAGCTGTACTCCATGTGAAAGTGAGGACTGCAGATGCTGGGATTAGAGTCGAGGATGTGGTGCTGGAAAAGCACAGCAGGTCAGACAGCGTCCGAGGAGCAGGAGAATCGACATTTCGCGCAAAAGCTCTTCATCCTGATAAAGACCTTTTCCAGCATCACACTCTCGACTGTACTCCGTGTGAGATAGAGATGTCTTGAACTGTTGGATCTATAAATGGATTTGAACTTGATTTGGATTCTGGTAATTGTTAGTAATAATTGAAAAAGCATTTCTTTAGCAAATGGTATCCAACAATAATCATGAAGGAAATTGCATTCTGTGTGTGATGCATAATAACAACAACTTGTATCCATGTAGCAACTTTAATGTGGTAAAAAATGTCCAAAGACATGCTATAGGTTTGTCAATGAGCAACATGTATCACCTAACCATATGAAGATATTTAGGAAAAGTGCTGAAAAAAAACTTTATCAAAATGGTCAGTTCTAAGTATCATATTGAAAGAAAGCAAAGTTTATGAAAGATATCCAGTACTTGAAAATAAGACCGTTGAAGACAGAGCTACCAATGGTGGAATGATGGCATTCAGAGATGGACAAAAGACCAAATTAATAGGAACATGGAGATGTTGGATCCTTGTAGGGCTAGAGGAGCTTACAATGATGGGGGAAGGATGAGATTTAAAAACATGCTGAGAATTTTAAATAAAAAACATTCCTGTGATGGAGCCACCTTGCAACAGAAGGATCTTGAAGAACTAAGGCATGGATAACAAAATTATAAGCCTGTTTGTAAAAAGGAAGTATATTTATGATTTTATTCTACAGGGCACCCAACTGAAATCTTTTCCTCATGTTTTATAGCTTATGCCTTTGTATAATTGTATATTAGAAAATTCAGCGGATTAATGTATCTTCCTACATCTGTTTATGACTATCCGGTCCAATTTATGAGGCATGAATGGATGGTAAATGCACAGCCAGTGTAGCCAGTACACAAGGAGATGCATTTTATGTATTGCTGTTGGGTTGGGAGATGTGCGCTCGCAATATAGTGGCAAAAGGTGATAGACAAGAAACCCAACATCTTCCCTGTTCTATGACAGATTGCCAGCATGAAGAACATCAGTGGTGTGGCAAATAAAGCACTTCATGGCCCAGTTAAGGTGCTGTTACTATCCCTGTGGGCAGTCTTGTGTGTCAGAAGGGCACGTTGCCATAGCGGTGAATCCTGGCACATTCTGATGGATCTGTGACTTTCCGAAACAGTACACCATGGATCAAAAAGACCACGGCCATGCTCTGAGCATCACTAGTGCAATCCCTTTCTCCCACCACACCCCCCGCCAGTAAATGTCTGCCATGTTCACCGTGGAGGTGCAGCCTCAGCAGTGGCCAACACTACCTGATCCAACAGCTGGACCTTGAAGCATCTTTGAAAAACTCAGACCGAGATTTAAATTCCAACCTTGGCAATCACTTTCCCATAAATAGTTAAAGTGCCTGAAGCTTCCATCGGCCAAGGTCTTGGTTTTGCAATTTTAGGAAAATAAAACAGACCTTACCCATTATGTTGGACCTTAAACAGTATGATTCATTTTGACTGCCTGCTGTATTATTCATTTTAAAGCAAACACTGAAACCAGAATCATTTGATTTATTCCTCCAGCTTCTACAGCATTCATATGGAACCTTTTATTTTTATTTAACATTTGGCAAGAAATGAAAAGGAATTTGACTTCTAATATATTAGTAAAGTTCAGCATACATTTATAATAAAAAAATACTTTTTATGAAACAATGACGAATAATTTTGGTAGAATTTGTCTGTCAGACTTTTATCCATGAAAGACATTCTAATTATGCTGTTGTCTGCTTTTCAGGGCCAGCATATCTTAACATCAGGAACTGTTGGGTTAAAATGCAGATCTTCCAAACATTTCAAATTGTGTTTGATGTACCATGTGTTAAGCAAATTGGATTTACAATTAGATGAAATTTGAACACAAATGTCTTCTCCAAAAGGGCATTCATAGCCCACATATTGCTTGTATGTACTTCATCAACCTGACTTGTGTTTTCCATATAATGATTTTAAAAACTAATGAAAAAGAGAACTAATGTTTTTGTAGCACTGCCTGTGTAACTCAGTTGATCTGTCCATTGAAAACAGTGATACCTTTAGCCTGAAGAAAAGAATGTCAAAGATGACAAGTCCTGTCTGATCAAGGATTTGTTAAACATACCCCATTCTTAGAGGGAGGCACTTAGCCAACAGGCTTCTAACATGAGGGCTGAGTGAATGGCTTGCAAATTGTCTGGATTGTCCAGTGACCCTAATTTGACATTGTGCACTTACCCTTTGTTTTTAACAAATAACAATATCACCAAAATCATTCAATCTCCAGTGCACGTCCTAACACGGCACAACAGAAAAGTTGACTTGAGTTCTAAAACCAAACAGCTATTCTACTCAAACCACTAACCCTTCAAGTCTTTGCTTACTTGCTATCTGCTTCATTTTCTGTATGCCACTATTTGCTATACTTCCAAAACACATTATAGTCTCATGGTAGTGACCAACTTGGAATCTGAGAAAATTGTAATACAGGAAAATGCTGAGCCTGGCCTTGGGTTGCTGTTGGAGGGCATTTCTTAAGTTGGTTATTCATAAGAATGAACATTTTGCTGCTGAATCCATCTAGTTTGATATCCAGAATTAAGAGCTATAAGTGACTATAATGACTATTGAGCTTCTCATCTGCATTTAAAATAGGATCATCACCTACTGATTCTGGCTGGGTAGAATGTGTTCTATTTTTTGAAATAAGCCATAATTGGAATTCTATTAAATTGTTCTTATTGAATCTTTGAATAAAAATGAGTTTGCACACCTAGTTAAGAGGAAGTCTGGATAGTTCTCACAGGTAAAGTGAGTTCTTAAAGGTAGCAAAAGCTTAATTCTAGTTCAATCTTAAGTAACTGCCAGTTGAACATTCAGGAGTTTATTTCTCGTAATTAGACCAGCCCAAAGTGTATTTTTAAGGACTTCCTAAAATTTTGCAGATGAAGTATTTGAAATGTTTTGGCCTGTGGCTGAAGGACAATTCATTAGTTAATTCTTTCTGGGAGAGTTAAAAAATATTTCATCTTCAACAATCTTAATGACAATCTCCAAGAAAATTAACCGTTGCTTTCAGCTAGACCAGAAGAGTGATGCCATGAACCATATGTAGTAAAAATGTGTGTATCCCAAAAAATCTCGCTTTCTGCACATATTGGGACAAGGTCATTAAGAACAGAATTCATGCATCTTTGATAGAGCATGAATCTTTTGACTGATACATAAGTGCATAAACCAAAATTAGCACTTTAACTCTCCACTATACAGTCATATTAAAAAATAATGCATTTTGTGTTGGAAGCACAAGGTTATAAAGTTCTGAGTTTGAGTCACACTCCATAGCTTGAACACCAATATTAAGACTGATGCTCCCACTCAATATTGAAGGAACGTTACATTGTTAGAGCTACACTTTTTGTATGAAATGTTAACCAAGGCCTGATCTGTCAGCTTGGTTGGATATCAAAGATCCCGTGGTGCTGTTTTGAAGAGTAATAGTTCGGTTATCCATGATGTCCTGGCCAATATTTATTCCTCTATCACCATCACAAGAGACAGATTATCTGGTCGTTATCACATTGCTGTACATGGGAGTTTCCTGAGCACAAATTAGCTGCCATGTTTCCAGCACTTCAACAGTGATTACACTTCAAAACCACTCTGTTGATAGTAAAGTGCTTTGGGACTTTGGTGGTCGTGAAAAGCATTAGGCAGATGCAAATCTTTATTTATTCTTAGACCATATTGATAGTTTGAAGTCATGCTGTATTACTTGAAATGATTCAGAATGTCCAAAAATACCACATAAGTATCACCATTAAGTGAAAATATAGTTCTAAGCAACTGAATCATTGAGTCACGTTGGATTCAATGACACAGAATTCAAAGTAGATTGTTATCTAGAGAAATAAATTATTTTCATGCTTGTTCATTTTTTCAGGGGGAGGGTGATGAGAGAGCTTTGTTGTTTGGGGTGGCATGGTGGACAGTGATGGATTATCAGTTCTCTTTTATGTGTCATGCAATTAGGCCAGAAGTGATAGGAGCATTCATTTTAATGGTCAGTGCAAGGACCTGCACACACCTCTCATTCATTATGATTGTGACTGTGGTGCCACTTCTAATGTAAGAGCTTTACTGACCTACAAAAATTGCAAAAAAAACTATTATTTATCTGAATGATTCTGATGCCATTTACCATCGAGAAAGAAAGTCCAATCGCCAGTCAACAGTAGAATTAATGATTTCTTTCAACTGCAACCAAACTGCTTTGAGAAATTTGTGTTTCTCATTATTGATATGACTGATGTGTTGCACGCTCAACTGTGTAACATGATTTCTTTTTGTAGCATGATTTCTTTTTGTAACACATTTTCCTGGGGTAGCCATCCTGTCTATGTGCCAGTTTAAAAATTAGAAAACTATATTGTTTGTAAAAATATTTAATTCACTGGAAGAATGTATGTTGCAGTTTCAATGCGGACAGCTTTAGGTTCTGATGAGATTGTTTCTGTTAAGTATATAAATTGATGACCTTTGGTTGCTTGGAGGAGCCCATGATGCCACCAGCTTAGCTAGAAGGGTATGTAACCTGCAGGTGGCTTTATCTTTGGTGGTGGTCACATCTGTCATAATGTGGAGAGTAACAGTATTTACATTGCTTAACTTGTAAAGCAAATACTTAAGAAGTAAAGGTGATAAGTTTTAAAGGAATTCATTCTGTTTACTTATTTTCTCTACAATAAAGTCAGATCTGGGAGACTACTCTTTCCAGTATTGATGCATGTAAAATGACTTGGGGACTCTTAGCTTCTAACTTAGCTACAATTTCATGTCATGAGGTTCTGTCAGACAGCTCTTCCGTATTCAGGGTCAGGAAATCTCTTGTTGTTTGGAGGATCTTCATGGGCCACACCCTAGAGCTTTTGTCTCGCTGTGAATGTGCGAGAGAATAGTTAAGGGTGCTGATCTGCTCTGCCACACTGAACATGTCTTCTCCCCTCAGGGGACACTGAAACTCCCAGAATTGCTGTACATTATGATAGGACAAACTCTGTGATATTGGTCATGGTGGATAACCAACTCTAATGTGGCTGTTAATATATCCAGAATTGTTTAGAAATTTCAAATCACGTTATTCACATTCAAAATTAAAGCTTGCTATTTGTCTTGTACATACAAAATTGTTAGCTTTTTATTTGGTTAATGGGAAAGCCACTTCTTCTGATGTTTCATGCCACTATGTCTTGGGCATGAATCAGTTAATTATCAGACTCTGAGGAGTGCTTTGTTAACATGAATGAAGTAATTAGTTTAGGTAAGGTTTCACATCATTTCAAAACATACATACATCATACCTGTCACCAAGTTGAGAATAGACTTCATATTTTTTTCCGAAGTGTATTTGATAATTTACTGTTGTTTCTCTGGCTTTTAATCGGCATAACAAAGTCTCCAGGGTCCTGGCTTTTAACAGGACCAGTTGTGCAGGCCAAAGCTTTTAGGGATTAGGGGAATAATAAAACTTCCTCTATTGGCTGTAGGAACACTGAACCTGTCTGGGAATTAAAAAGTTGGATCCCATCCATCGCCTTTATTAATCACAGCTGCTGTTTGTTTACTTACGTTCTGCTGAAATAACTAATCACCTGGTGATCCGTTGATGAAAAATGATTTGTTTTAATCAAAATCTCATTCGAGGGTTAAGAAAACCTGAAAATGATCAATCACTTGGTTCTGTGTTGTCACTCAAGAATTTGGTGTGAAGGGAGTTTATGGAGCATTTCGAAATCCAAGTGCTGATTTCATCTTTCAAAATTAAGTCTGAAAATAAATGGTGCATATTAAACACAGAGTTGATAAAGTGCCAGAAACGCATTGACAAATCACTAAATTACGTGTTCATGTTGAAATATTTTCATACATTTCTCAAAGTAATTTTGCATTAAATCCAGGCTTAAAAATAAAGTCGAAGACCAGTCAAAAGGAATGCTTAGCTAGTACTTGTACAAGCTAACTCCACAAACACATGCAAATTATTAAAAACTGTATTAAGTGTATTGGACATTGTTCAAGCAATACATTTTCTTCAGCACATTAATCTGAACATAAATCTACCCAGGTCTGAGGAGAATTCTTTTATACATGAAGCCAGAAGGTGTTTTTCCTTCAGTTCCTAGCAGAAACTCTTGTAGTATTCCACATTTAATTGAAGTATGCTTTTTTTTTCTTTTACCTTTGCACCTAATACTTCTGACTTTGATGTTGTTCCATAGTTGATTGATATACTACCAAAAGCCTCAGTTACAACCTCAGAATTCAACACCATAAATTACAGTTAATTTGGCACCCCTTCCTGAATGGCCACAATCCCCATGATACCAGTTCTTCCTCTACACGTGCTGTTTCTTCTCTTTATCCTTGATTGCATGAAGACACACAGACTTCAAATTTATGAGCTCCCAGTTCATCTTTATTTCATTTTAATGTAGTAAACTCCTGTCATTTCATTTGAATGAGAATGACAGCCCAATATATGAATCAAAAACCTTAAGAAGCTATTTTGAAAGCCAGTGCTGTTTATGCAATTGTCATCTCTCCAACAACTCTTTCATTCATTATGCTCATGCAAAGATAATTTTTCCTCCCCTCTCAATTGCAACTCAAGCTTGATGATGTCATGTCTTGAGTTTTGGATTCCTCACATCCTTTTCAAAGGTTGAGTGGTGCATTCTTTGTAAAATCTGTGAGGTTTTAGCACAGATATCACAGCGCAAAAGCATGTCATGGCTTATTGGCAAAACGTGCCAGTATGAAGCATACGCTTCCACTTCTCAATAGTGGGATAGTTAACACTCCAGCACTCATAACTCTTCCAGGGATTTCCCATAAGGGTTCAGGCCTTCAGCTTGTTTTCTTTTGTTTCACTCTTTTCAATGAAAATTGGAAAAGATGCATTTTAAAAGGGAGCAGGAGCTGAAACTGTAATCAAAAGTACATGTTACTGAAACCAACTTCTTATGACTGTCACCACCCCTTCTGGTAAGCATGGTGGTGTTTGCACAGTTTCCTGCTAAATACAGTGTACAACTAATCACCACTGCTGTGATCTCTGCATTTTGACTGGTTACTAAAATATAGTTTGACGTTGTTTGCAACTCCCTGTCTGTTGCAGGACTGATGTCGGGAAGCTGCAGCCTGCTAACATGGAAATGGTCCTAGGAGAGATGCATGGCAGCATTTTATGAAGCATTGCCTGATATGGTTGCATTTATTGTAACCCATTGTTAACTCACATGGGAGTAGGAGCGTTTAGTGGCACTTAGGTCCAATATTAGCAACTGATAAGCAGGGGTGATGTAAAGGTGTGAAACTCTATTTGAATGGCAAGTCTGAGCCATGGTTCACCAAAATTATTCCAGACTAACTGAACTGGCAGGGTTGGATTTTTGTGGATAATTATAGACATTGGCTTTGAATGTTTTGAAATCTCAGCAATGAAAATGTGATGTTGTACTTTCAAATGGAAGGAATAGAAGCTTTGATGCTTTCCCTCACAACCTCCAACAGTCCTGGAGACATTGTTCTTCAAAGCCTACTAGAACTCTCATAACTTGGGTGTACATCGATGTCAACCACAATGTCAGACACCATACTACTTTATCAGATAGCAAGCCACTGCCAACCAATGGGAATTATAGTCAACATTTAGCTTAATAACAGCAAAGTATCGCACACTGTTAGCTGTCATATTTAAGGGTGAAAGCTTTGAGGAGCACAGAATGTAACGTTTTATAGTGCAGAGATCTTCTCGAGTTTCTAATTTGGCAGTCTCCTCTCCCTTCCATTGCGATCTGTATCAGCCTAGTTCAGGGCAATTAATGCCTTGTAATCCATTTTAACACATAAATGAAAACCCATTTTCAAGAAGCAGAAGCTGTAGACCAAGAATGAGATTTCCAAAACAGAGGGTAGTTCCAGGATCTGGCAAAGTTATATATAGTAGGATTTTCGTGTGAAAATTAATGAATTATCTTTCACAGGAGGGAAGGAACATCTGTGCTGATCCACTGTCATTAGTTTGTGAAAAACAAACTGCTGTAGTGCAGATTCAGAAGGGGTGTTGGTGATAATTACTGTGTCTCGTTGCTGTGGTTGTATCACTAAACACCCATGGAGCAAAACACTTGGAATTTTTGATTTGCTGTAGAAGCCTGATTATCTCTTTATAGCTATTTATTTGGAGATGTTGCTAGTATTGTATAGCCCTGGCTGTCTTTTTTTCTGCTCTCTACTCCGTGTTTATCAGTGGTGGGCAGTGGGATCACTTTGATTTAGATTGGTGGGTTGGATGTCACTAATTGCCAAGCTGCTTCAGGAGAGAGTTCTAACAGATTGCTTGGGGATTTAAAGGGAAAATAGGCTTAAATTGTCCCTTGATGTTACAGGAAGGATATAGTGGTCTAATTGTTGATAGCTGTCAGTTGTATTTGCAACTAGCCTATTCCCAGCCAGCAGTTTGAACACTGTGGGAAACCTGTGGGCTGGTTAACTCAAGTAATATACAAGCTGCCCCTGAGCTGAACAAAGGCACCTGGAGGAAATATCTTCTTTCCTGTGTGGATCATCTAATCCTCACATGATCGCAGGTCCCTTAGTGAAAGGCAGGGTGAACAGATGTCCGCCCACTCCTTCCCTCACCATCCACAGTGGCTACATGTGACCAAAAGACCCTTCTCTTCTGCTGCTTCCCCCTTCAGTTGTGACCTGAATCCTAACTTCAACTAATCCCTTACATAAATCCACTCTATATGGAGGCATTTACTTATTTATTGTCAGGTGTATCTTGTTACAAAGTAAGTGTTGTATAGTTCGCCACTCTCTGGCATCAAATTGAAAGACAGAAAAATAAACAAAATACATAGAAAATAAAGGCAGAAAAATGAAGAGATAAAGAAAATGTTCAGCCTTACAGTCCTTCCTGTTAAGTGCTTTGCCATGGGCTTGGTTGCCAGACAGGCCTCCCTTTCACTGCACCGTTGCCACCACTAATACGAAAAGTTGCCACACTTCGGTGCCATCTCACCTTCACCAATGCCCTCACCATTGTGACTCCTCGCTGGACCTCGCCAATGCAGATGTTACCAATGCTGCCAGATACTGGACTGTCCCAAACTCCACTCTGCCACTACCATGATTCCGCTTTGGGTGAACTTTCCCAATGCAGCCGCTGCGTCTTACACTGGGCCCAAAATCACCTCTGCCTTCGCCTCCATAAGTCTGCACTGGAAGCAGACACTGCCGGAAACCCAAATCCACATCCGCAGCAGGAGCCGTGAGTCAGCACTCGGACCACCTCATTGATGCAGACTCCGCAGGGAACCCAAACTCATCAGGAGGCCGTGATGCTAGGCCCACACGCCACCACCGATGCCGTCACTGTGACCGAGTCTTCACCAAGAGGTAACTAAAACAAAATAGAAAAAAAGAGAGAGGGAAAAAAAGAAAAGGAATGACATGAAAAGCAAACAAAACAGATGAGCCCCAGGCTCAGAAACCTTATTCCATCGCCGTCTTACCAGAAGTTAACACCAGCGGCCACTATAAATCTATTCCTCAGGTGATGAAAGGAATCAATGCCAGCAACCTCAGGACTAAGGATTTCACATCTTGCTGGAGTTTGGGATGGGCGAGATCAATGATTAGCTGGGAATAGACCAGTGCACAAGTAGCCAAGTGAATAACTGGTCTGACCCCACACTGTACCCAGGTAGTACATAACTGAATTGTCAAGCTACCTTAATTTTAACTCACTTAAAATTGATGCCTAGCACATTGTAAAAGTATTTGTTTTATTTAATGCATTTCTGATTTTAAACATCTGGATTGGAGGCAACACAGTTGTATTTTTAAAGTTGAAAGTATAATGCAACACTCCAAAGTTAACTTTTTCCAACGTGGTTAACTAAGCTTATCAAAATAATCATAGCCAATAGCTCATATACAATTGATTTTGGTACTGGGAAGAGTTCTGTGCTAGGCCTGTAACCACAAGGATTGGTGCTGGGTCCACTGTTTTGATGTGAATATAGGAGCCATGGTTTACAGATGTCGCAAATAGGAGTGTTATAGTGGGACCTTGATCAGAGGGGCAACTGGGCCAAAGAGTGGCAGATGGAGTTTAATTTAGATAAATGTGAGGTATTGAATTTTGGTGAGGCAAACCAGAACAGTATTCAGTTAATGGTAGGTCCTGTGCAGTGTTGCCAAACAGAAAGAGCTAGGGGTGCAGGTGCATTGTTCCTTGAAAGTGGAGGCACAGGTAGACAGGGCGGTGAAGAAGGCATTGGGCATACTTCCCTTCATTGATCGGGACATTGAGTATAGGAGTTGGGATGTCATGTTTCAGATGTACAGGATGTAGGTGAGGCCGCTTTTAGAATACAATTCTGATCGACCTTCTATAGGAAGGATGTTGTTAAACTTGAGAGGGTGCAGAAAAGATTTACAAAGATGTTGTCGGGAAATGCTGAATAGGCTGGGGTTTTCTTCCCGGAGTGTCAGAAGCTGAGGGGTGACCCTATAGAGATTTATAAAATCAAAAGCAGCATGGATAGGGTAAATAGACATGGTTTTTTTTCCTAGGGTGGGGGCAACTAGAACTAGAGGGTACAGATTTAAGGTGAGAGGGGAAAGATTTAAAAAGGACCTGAGGGGTAACTTTTTCACACGGAGCATGGTGCATGTATGGAATGAGGAAGTGATGGAGACTGGTACAAGTACATTTAAAAGGTATCTGGATGGGTCCATGCATAGGAAGGGTATAGAGGGTTATGGGCCAAGTGCTGGCAAATAGGACTGGGTCAGACTGGAATGTCTGGTCATTGCGGACGAGTTGGGCCAATGGGTCTATTTCCGTACTGTATGAGCCTTTAACTCAATGACTGTATCTGCCATATCAACAAGTATCTATCACCAATTGATCAGAAGTGAGGCAAGTAACTCATGTCATCATTCACTTGGAGAGGTTTTCAAATAAATCAGCAATAATTATTTCATAAGCATTATACTTGCCAATTATTTGAGATGATTCTTTTAATTGTTTTCTCATCCTGAAAATAGTTAATTGCTCTAACTGCTACCTTCTAGTTATTTCTCAATTCATTCTCAGAATGTGGTTATCACTGGCTGGGCCAGCATGTGATTTTTGTCTGTAATTGCTCTCGACCTGGTAGTGGTTTACTGCGGCCTGTGGGGTGTAGGTGCAACTCCAATTCTGTTAGAAAGGAAGCTCCCGGAATTTCACACAGCGACACTGATGATACAACAATGTGATTCCAAATCAGGACAGTATGTGGCTTGAAGGGGAACTTGCATCCATTTACTGCCTTCTCCTTCTAGACGGTGTTATCATGGATTTGTAAGGGGCTTTCTAAGGAACCTTGGTGAACTACTTCAGTGCATCTTGGAGATCGCACACACTGCAGCCACTGAGAGTCATAGTGAAGGGAGTAAATGTTGAAAGTAGTGGATAGGTTAGCAATCAAAGATGCTTTGTCTTAGATGGTGCCAAGTTTCTTGAGTGTTTTCAGAGTCGCATTGGACCATAAAAGTGGGGATAGTATTGTATTTCATTTCTGGTTGTTGCCTATAGATGGTGAAGAGGCACTGAGGAGATGGGATTGGTTACTCACCACTCAATGACTCGCTGTGTACTGATCTTGGATCTACAGTGCTTTATGGACTGCTCCATTCAGATTCTGATCAGTGATACTCCCCAGGGGAATCAGCAATGATAATGTCATTGAATGTCAGCTGACAGCTCTGATGAAGTCTCGAGACATTAGCCTGCTCTCTCTTCATGGATGCTGCCTGACCTGCTGTGATCCCCAGTATTTTTAAGTTTTCAGGGATTTTCAGCATTGTTTTCTAGCTGTACTGCAACAGCTTGGCTGTGGTACTGCTAGTTTTTGAGCGTAAGTCTTTATTACTCTTGCCAGAACGTTGATAGGGCCGTTAATCTTTGCAATGCCCAGTACCTCCATACATTTTTTGATATAATGTGGAGTAAATCAAACTGGTTAAATTGTGATCTTTGATGCTGGGGATCTCAGAAGGAGGCTGAGATGGATCATCCACTTGGCTCTTCTGCCTAAAGATTGATGTAAATACTTTAGCCTTCTGTTTTGCACTGATACTGAGGGCTTCCCAATCATTGAAAATGAAGATATTAATGTTATTAATCACCATTCACATCTGGATGTACAGGACTGCAGAGCTTGGATCTGATTCTTTGATTGTCATGTTGCTAAACCCCATCTATCACTTGCTGCTAATCCTGTTTAGTGCACAAGTAGTCCCGTTTTGTAGCTTCGTCAGGTTGGCATGTCACCTTTAGGTAGGTGTTTTGCTGATCCTGACGTGCTCTCCTGCACTCTTCCTTGAACCAGGGTTGATCTCCTAGCTTAATTGTAATGGTAGAGTGGGGAATATGCCAGACCATAAGATTAAAGATTATGGTTTAATAAATTCTGCTCTGCTGATGGCCTCAGTGCCTCATGGATGCCCCATATTGAATGGCTAAATCTGCCTGAAGTCCATCCCATTCAACACAGTAGTAGTGCCACACAACAAGATGTAGGGGATCTTCACTGTGAAGATGGGACGGTAGTCACTCCCATTGATACTGTTATGGTAAGTGTGTAATGTATGATTCCATGAACATGACTCAGGCTGTTGCTTGATTAGTCTGAGAGACTGAATTTCCAGTTTTGTCACAAGCCCCAGATGTTTGTTAAGGAAGTTCTTACAAGGTCAACAGGTCTGTGTTTGCCATTGTTGATTCTGATGCTTAGATTAATGCCGGGTATTGTGTCCAGTGTCACTCCTTTGTTTAGACTTCTAGTGATTGGATGTAACTGAATGGCTGGCTGGACTGTTTCACAGGCTAGTCAAAAGTCAAGCATATTGTAGTGGGTCTGGAGTCAAATGCAGGCCAGACAGGGTAGAGACAGCAGATTTCCTTCCTGCATGGACATTGATGAACCAGATGGGGTTTATAAAAATGAAAATCAACATTTACATGGTCAGCATCGGACTAACTTTTAATTGCATTTTTATTGCTTTTTATTGAATAATAAATTTCACTATTTCTCATGGTGGGATTTGTACCATGTCCCCAGAATATTAGCCTGGGCTCTGGATACTAATCCTGTGACATTACCACTACACTGAAGATTTTTTTTTGAAAAGGAACTGACTTGTTCTGAAAACATGTAATTTGTAATCCACCTTTTACAGGTGGGGTTTTATGAGTTGACTGATGCTTTTCATTGAAGTGTAGTAGTTCCACTGTCCTACCCAATATTAGAGATGGAACCTACAGCAGCATAACAGATTAGTTTTCGCATTTGCTTTCCCATCACCTTATTGTACCCAAATTGTTTGCCTTTTATCTCCCCCCAGAACAATTGTGACTCCAATTGAAAAGTATTTGACTGGCTGAGAGAGTCTGAGAGCAGGAAAGATGCTGTAGAAATGTGTTTTTTTTTTAGTTAAAGGCATGGACAAAGAAACTGATCGATCAGTTTCTAATTTTATTTCAAAATAAGAGACCAAGGGAAAGAGCCATAATACAGAACACCATCCAAAACTGCAAAGAACAAATGAGAGGAGAAAAAAAACGAGAACCTTTGATGATCATTTGCAAATGAGCTAAGGTTTGAAAATTGTTAAGTTATAGAAAGGAGGAAGACTGAGGAAGATAAGGCACACACCATCATGACGTTCTATCAATAAATAAATGAAGTCAGAAACCAAGTAATGAGTCATAGTTTGAACCCAATAAAAATGCAGAAGGGAAGGGACAGCATGCAAAATGGCATCTTTGGAATTGTAAAAGACCAAGTTTGTAAGAGCATCATTGGTAATAAAAATTAGGAGAGAAAGTAAGAAGAGTTGCAAGGGATTGTTTGGCGTCATGGAAAATGGATGATTGCAGATAAAAGTAGTGAGTTTAAATACACCTGGTAGTTAAATGTTTTGTCAGATTGTCTGGTTGCACTGGTCAGTGCAGAGCAAACTGGGTGTTGGATTCATAATATCTTTACTGTACAATTATGTGCAATGGGTTTAAACTAGTTTATGAAATAGGACATGGTATGGGTTGACATAATTTCTAATAACATCATTTAAAAGCACCAGAGGGCAATCAAGTTGACATAAAGGGACTTTTTTTTAAAAAAGTGAATATTTTACCCCAAGCATCTAATCATACCAACATTCTGATCCCAGAATAATTCATCACCAACTCATTGTCTAAGTCCCAGTATTGTTTTGGTTTATCAGAGATAATTTTCCAATAGTTCACCAGGAGATCAATGGAGCAGCAATTTTCTCTTTGTTCATCCACTTGACAAGTGGGATTAATTGTGCCCAAAATCTACACCCCCTTCTCACATCCCACCTTCAATGTTGTACAGAAGCCAGCACTAATTTGAGTTTGCTGGCATTCCATTTCTATTTAGTGCTGTAAAATATTCCGGAACATTCCAGATGATTATAATTAACCAGGAGTAGAAGACATATGCTTATTTTTCTTTCTCAGTAATTCTTTTTGAGATAAATGGGTTTGGTTGGCAATACACTGCGTTGGCTCACTCACATGCTACTTCAGACACCTTCCCCATGTGTATCATGTAATAAAGTCTGATTTTAGTCTTGTGGAATGGAGAGGTGTCAGATAGAACAGAGACACTTTTCTTGGGAGTAAAAACTATGCCACACACTTCCTAATATTCAAGCCAGGTTGGGTGTTGGCAGAAAGCTGGAAGCAGGTCATCTTTCCATCTACTGATGGAATGATATTTTTTGTCATAAAAACACCTAAAGATGTGGCAACTTACAAAATAGCTGTCAAAATTTAGCGATGTTTAGTTTTCTCCCTTTGTTTTCTGAGTAAAATGATACAGTGTGTGGGAATTGTTTAACTCCTTAGATTTTATGCCATCTCCTTTCCCAGCTGCTTCCTGGCCTATCCAAAGATAACTACATTTGAAAATAAGAGCTTCAAGAGATTTAGTAACAGAGAGATCTGCCATACTAACACTCTGTGCCACAAATTTGTGCCCGCAGTTTCTTACAGAAATGTCTCTGTTGAGCAGGCTTGGAGGGCAGCCAAGGTTACAGTCGTTCAGGTTTCATTTTCTAATATTGAATCTCTTTCAAAAATAAAATATGTAATTTCTCTCCCTCATCCATTTTTACTGTCATAAAATAATGAGAAACAATGCATTTTCAATGACCTAATCACAAGCTTGCAATTTAAAATTACTCGTTAGCCAGATGTAGCTGAGAGAGACCTCGGTAGCACGGTGAAAAATGAGAATGTTTCTAATGTAGAAGTGCATGTTTATGAAGGTTAGGTTGAATATCGCCATTTTGGACAAAGAAGCATTGTTGAGTACCGAGCTCAGCTGTGGCTATGTCTCAGTCAAAAACGTATGAGCAGTAGTTTTGTTGTCAATCCCAACATTTAACTAGATCTTCGGTTGAGCCTTCATTATCTGATAGTGTGACCCAGAGTACATCGTGTCATGAAAGAGAAAATAGTGTGATTCAGGAAGAAATCTTACAACAGAACCATATCAACATTCATATTACTATTTGAATTGGAATTGTAAAAGGTGTTGATGAATAGCAACCGGACATACAGACGGTAGAACCCCTTCAGCCTACTCAGTGTATTTATTCTGATGTTTATTCTTCTTGGTGTTTTGTGTAGCATTTTATGCTTGTCAAAGTAAAAATGCTTGAGATAGAGAATTGAATTTTATTTTTCTCTCCGCGTTAACATCAAGATGGATTTGTCTTTAGATTAAGGTTAGATTAGATTCCCTACAGGCTCTTCGGCCCAACAAGTCCACACCGACCCTCTGAAGAGTAACCCATCCAGTCCAATTTCCGTCTGACTAATGCATCTAATACTATGGGCAATTTAGCATGGCCAATTCACCTGATCTGCACATCTTTGAACTGTGGGAGGAAACCGGAGCACCCGGAGGAAACCAACGTAGACACAGGGAGAATGTGCAAACTCCACACAGACGGTCACCCAAGGCTGGAATTGAATCTTGATAGGATAAAGTGAAAGTGCATTGCCTTTCATAGAGTCATACAGCATGGAACAGACCTTTCAGTCCAACACATTCGTGCCGGCCAGATATCCTAAACTGATCTAGTTCTATTTGCTATCAGTCAGCCCATAGCCCTCTAAACCTTCCTATTCATGTACCTATCCAGGGGCCTTTTAAATGTTGTAATTGTACCCACCTCCACCACCACTTCTGGCAGTTTATTCCATACATGCACCATCCTCTGCATGAAAAAGTTATCCCTCACAACCCTTTTGACTCTCCCCCCCCCTCACCTAACCTATGCCCTCTAGTTTTGGATGCCCCTCTCTAGGGAAAAAAACCTTGGCTATTCACCCTATCCATGCCCCTCACAATTTTAGAAAACAGTGTGCTTGTGTCTTAAGCTGAGGGGGATAAAAAGGCAATGTGTATTTTCCCAGTGTGCTATTACATCAATGATACTTTGAACTTTGAACAATGATACTTTGATATACTGATCAGTGGGTAGTGCTTGCTATGAAGGCAGAATAAATGCTTCCAGTTAGACCAATGTAACTTTGCTAATTTAATTTCTCTGGTATTCTATTACTTTACCACAGTTGATATTGTTGATTCAATCAAACCTTAGACCCGGGTTTCGCCATTAAAAATACAGCATTGGATTTTACTCAACCATCTCTTTACAGGCCAAAGTTTGGTTTTCCTTTCATGAGGTGTATCAACGTGCTGTTTCTCTTTTCATTCTAGATTGAGGAGGACACCTGGCAAAAATACTACCTAGAAGGGGTAGCAAATGAGATGTACACAGAATATTTGTCCAGTGCCTTCATAGGCTTGTCATTTCCTGCAGTTTGCGAGTAAGTAACCAAGAACATATCTCCAACAATGACTTTAAGCTCATGAATAAGCATTGAGTAACTCCTGTGAGTAGTGAATCTCAGAGCAGTCTTATCAATTGCTTCAGTTGCACAGACACTATGCTCCAAGAGGAGTTGATGCACACCTTGATTATTGCACCAGGCCTCGTTTCCTTGAACTGCACCTTTTTGAACTTCACCTATGGTCTGAACATTTGCCTCTATTTTATTCCCCATCCCACCGACAGAGACATTTAACAAAATAATTCATGAGCCGCAATAAAGCTACATCTTTGAGGAAGAAGGATGTTAGGGAGAGTATAAACCAATCATAGAAATTAAGACAAGTATCAAATTGAAAGAAAACTATGTACAATGTGGCAAAGATTAGTGATAAACCAATAAGGTAAACCAGCTGGACAGTAAGAGCTTCTTTATTACACAAAAATAAAGACAGGAATCAAAGTGAGCGTAAGTGTTTTCGAGAATGAGGATGGGGAAACAATGATGAGGAATCACAATGTGGCAAAGGAGTTCAAGAATACTTTGTATCAGTCCTCACAACCGAAAATATCAATACCTTCCCCAAAATGCTAAGTAACCAAGGGGAAACAGGGGAAAGGAAATAACCACAGCTATTTTTCGAGAAAAGATACTGGGGAATTTAATGGCACTAAAGGCCGATAAGTATCCTGGAACCGATGGGTTGCATCCGAGGATTTTAAAGGCAGTAACTACAAAAATATTGGATGTACTGATAATAATCTTCCAAGAATCCTTAGATGAGAAAATGTCTCAAAGGATTGGAAATCTGCCAATGTAAAACTTCAAAAAGGAAGGGAGACTAAAAACAGGAAATTGTACACCAGTTAGCTTAACATCTGTCATTAGGAAAATTATTGAGTCTATTATAAAGGATGTAACAGAAGACCATTTTGAATTACTTAGTCCAATTAAGTAGAATTAACATGGCTTATAAAGGAGAAGGTGACAAATATATCACAGTCTTTGAGAAGGTAAGATGCAGGAGAGATGAAGGGTAACCAGTAGATGTATTATGTTTGGATTTCTGAAATGCATTTGATCAGGTACCATATATAAGATATATAATAAGGAAAGAGCCATGGTATGGATAGAAAATTGGCTAATAAGTAAAAGCAGAGAGTTGGAGTATGGGGTCATTTTCAGGGTGGTAACTTACAACCAGTGGAGTGCAGCAGGAATCAGTGCTGGCATCCATACTTAGTTACAATATATATTAATGACTTGGATGAGTAAGGTCCAGTTTGATGATGACACAAAAATAGGTAGGAACGCAAGCGGTGAGAATGACAGTCTATAGAAGTATATAGTCAGAGTGTGGTGCTGGAAAAGCACAGCAGGTCAGGCAGCATATTAGGAGCAGCAGAATCGATGTTTCGGGCATAAGCCCTTAGCCATAACTATTAATTTAACCTGGGGCAGTGTTTGGAGAGGAATAAGACGGTGTTATTTTCTGGTTCTGTAGATTGCGAAGGAGCAAAAATGAGTGATATGTACTTCTTGTCAGATGTGGGTGTTTAAAGAGAGTTTAAGGGTTACTGCAGATTATATCTGCCATAAATGCTGTTGGATGCGAATCTTATCAGATCCAATGGATCATTTGGAGAAACCGTTAGAAGCAATGAGGAATTTGCAACAGCAACAGTATGTGATGGATTGCACTTATAGGAAAGGGGTAAGTCTCCGATACAGTCACATAGATGGGTTAACTCCAGGAAAGTTAAGAGAGGTAGGCAGCTACTGCAGGGGTCTTTTGTGGATATACCCATTTCAAACAGGTGTGCTGTTTTGGAAAATGTAGGGGGTGATGGATTCTCAGGGGAACATAGCACAAACAGCCAAGTTTCTGGTATGGAGACTGGCTCTAATGCAACGAGGAGTATGTCGGGTTCCAAGAGATCAATTGTGTTCGGGGATTCTCTAGTTCGAGGTACAGATAGACGTTTCTGTGGCCAGCAGCAAAAAAGCAGAATGGTGTATTACTTCTCTGGTGCCAGGATCAAGGATGTCTTAGAGGGGGTGCAGAATGTTCTCAAAGGGGAGAGGGGCCAGCAAGAGGTTATTGTCCACATTGGAACCAATGACATAGGAAGGGAAACGGTTGAGATTCTGAAGGGACATTACAGAGAGTTAGGCAGAAACTTATAAAGCAGGTCCTCGAGAGTAATAATATTTGGATTACTCCCGGTGCTACGAGCTAGTGAGGGCAGGAATAGGAGAATAGAGCAGATGAATGCATGGTTGCGAAGCTGGTGTATGGGAGAAGGATTCACATTTTTGGATCATTGGAATCTCTTTTGGGGTAGAAGTGACCTGTACAAAAAGGACGGATTGCAGCTAAATTGGAAGGGGATTAATATACTGGCAGGGAAATTTGCTAGAGCTGCTCGAGAGGATTTAAACTAGTAAGGTGGGTGGGTAGGATCCAGGGAGATAGTGAGGAAAGAGATCAATCTGAGACTGGTACAGTTGAGAACAGAAGCAAGTCAAACAGTCAGGGCAAGCAGGGACAAGGTAGGACTAATAAATTAAACTGCATTTATTTCAATGCAAGTGGCCTAAGAGGAAAGGCAGATGAACTCAGGGCATGGTTAGGAACATGGGACTGGGATATCATAGCAATTACAGAAAAATGGCTCAGGGATGGGCAGGACTGGGAGCTTAATGTTCCAGGATACAAATGCTACAGGAAGGATAGAAAGGGAGGCAAGAGAGGAGGGGGAGTG